>NC_141914.1:31910251-32061766 GCF_057802395.1 Ceratotherium simum simum | reverse complement strand
AAAGAAGTATACAAATGATCAATCAACACCTGGAAAGATACTCAACATCACTAATCACTGGAGAAATGCAAATCAAAACCACAATGAGATACCACTTCACACCCATTAGGAGGGCTATTATCAAAAAAACAAAAACAAAAACCCAGAAAATAACAAGTGCTGGTGAGGATGTGGAGAAATTAGAATACTTGTATATTACTGGTGGGAATGTCTAAAATGGTGCACCTGCTTTGGAGGACAGTCCAGTACTTAAAAAAATTAAAAATAGAATTGTCATATGATCCAGCAATTCCACTTCTGAGTATATATCAAAAGAACTAAAAGCAGGGACTCAAACAGATATCTGCACACCCATGTTCATATCAGCATTATTCATAATAGCCAAAAGGTGGAAGCAACTCAAGCGTCCATCAACACATGAATGGATAAATAAAACGTAGTGTATACATACAATAAAATATTATTCAACCTTATTATTATTATTGTTTTGAATTAATGGCAAAAGTCTTGGGCAGATTTGGCAGTCTGGAGGACTGTGCCCTGAACCTTGAGTTTGGCTAAAACTGTAAAATAATTATATAATATTAAAAATTACATTTTTATTATTTTAGCACCCTCTTTCACTCTCAAATATCTCTATTTGAATAAATGATGGTCATTCTATTATTAGGCAACTAGACTTTTTAAGTTCCTATGTACTCTTTTTACATATCATGTCAATTATCACATCCTTTACTTTTACAGTTTTCAAAACTTGGGGTATTTCTGTCTGTGTCTCTCTGTCTCTGTGTCTCTCTGTCTCTCTCTCTCTCTCAGACACACACACACACACATAATCTTATTTTAATGATTATTCTTTAGTTAGGAACAATGCATGTTGTCTAGCTTAAGTGATGGATTTTGGGTCTCTTGCTTTAGCTCTGGGCCTAACCCCAAAGAAAAAAACAACCCACAGCGTCTGGAGGGAAGGTAATATTTATCTCAAATTTCAGCATCTGGACAATGAACTGCTTCTGTCAACAGGACTAGAAGAGGGCCTGTAAATTAGGCTGTGCTGAATAAATATTTGTTAAATGAAGAGTTTGCATGCAAACATACATGTTTTCAGAGTCAGATCTCTGGTGTAGTGGCTTCAGACTACGGACATACCCCCTCATGCCTTCCTTTTTTCTCCATTTTATATACTTCATTTAAATTAAAAAATATAGCCAAGAAGGGGCCAGCCTGGTGGCTTAGTGGTTAAGTTCTCGAGCTCCACTTTGGCGGCCCAGGGTTCGTGAGTTCAGATCCCGGGCGTAGACATATGCACTGTTTATCAAGCCATGCTGTGGCAGGCATCCCACATATAAAGTAGAGGAAGATGGGCACACATGTTAGCCCAGGACCAATCTTCCTCACCAGAAAGAAGAGGATTGGCAGCGAATATTAGCTCAGGGCTAATCTTCCTCACACAAAAAAAATATACATATACAGCTAAGAAAAGGAGTGCAGAAGCTGGTGCTCTGGCAGTGAGATGACATCTGTATTCCTCACTATAATGATTTTAAGTGTTTTTTTCCCCTAAATTAATAGTTTCTTCAAAATTGGAAGGTTATCACTCAGACTAACCCTAACCATTTATTCATTTACCAGCCCAATTTTTTCTGATTGTTTCTTCAATTTTTAATAAGCAATTGAGAGAGCAATGGTGAAATTCGTTGTAGGCCGGTTTGCATAGAGCAAAGATTGGCAGTTACCATTTGCAACACTGATTGGCATTAGAAGTAGGCATAGAAGTCAAGGAGATTTTTTTTTCCTCAGCACTTTTAATGCGGTTGTCTAAGAGCTCATGTGCTGACGAGAAGTCTGATGTCATTTGCTTTGCTAATTTATAGGTATACTATTTGAGTGTTGTTCCTTTGTTTTTCTCTATAGAAATTTTTAAATCTTCTCTTTAGTTAAGATCATGAAATTTCACTATATTGTATCTTTTTGTTTTTTAATCTTTCTCAACACTGGGTATGTTTCTTCTGTGGTTTCTTCAACGCCCCCCATTTTGGCTCTCTCTGTCTCTCGTCTTTTCTGTCAAATTTTTCATCTTTGAATAATATTCTGGGAAGTTTACTTGAACTTTCCTCCAATTCTGCTGTTGATTTTTTTTTTAATTTGATCACTGTGAACTCTTTCTTTTTTCTGGTTGTTCCTTTCTAAAAGGAGAATATTTGGAGTATTGTTTGTTTTATGAATGAAATATATATTTTAATTACTCCAAGAGTTTTAACAAAATGGATTTTTAGTTATTCTTTTCCATGAATTATACTGATTTCTCCAGAACCAGCCTTTTTTTTTTTCATTTTAGTAACTTTTATTTGTGCTGCTGGCTTTTCTTAAAGACCTATCCAATGATCCATGTTTGTTCATTTATGTATTTTGAATAAAAGATTGATTTAATTTGCTTAAGTAGCTGTCATGGAATTCCACTTCTTTCTTTATAATTTACCCTGCGTGAGAATCTTGACCTTAAGAACTGTGAGTGTTGGTGGAGCAAATGGAATGACATACTTTGCTTTATAGAGGTGTGACGCACAGAAACAAGCTAGGCCCCTTCCCCTCTCACCCCAGTGCAAACATGAAAGGCTTTTCCTAGTTCATCCTAAGCAGATCTCTTCATCTCTTTGCAGATTATTTCTCCTGCTTCAGCAAGTAGGCAAATGGCCAAATAAAAAGAACAGTGCACCGAATTGCATTCATATTTCAGTGATGCTTCTATTTCAACACAGTGAGTTTACTTCAGTGAAATGGATAAATTAAAAAATTAAATGGATATCAGATATTCCTAAGGACTTAAAAGAAACTCATGATAACAAAATTCTGACTTCTTTTACAAACAAGTTTGAGCACTAGAATAAATATTTCCTTTATTCATGTAGATAAATTAGAAGTATATGGCTGTTTGCAGCAGGAATGAAGGAAAGAAGGAAGGGGAAAAAGTATTATAATACTATTCTGAAGTTGGCTCCTGAGGGAGGGCCTTCTGGCAGATGGTGGAAGTTTGTAAGTGTATGGCACATCCTTTTGACACATTGCACTCAACCCAAAAGGTAAACAAGGTAGAACACCTGATATCTGAACGCTCTGTTGGTGAAATCTCATGCCACCAGAGAGTCTTAGGCCAGATTACTGTCCTAGTCTCAGATTCTCAATTTTGTGAGTGTGCCTATTGAAAGCTGCAATCTTATTAAACAAAAATATAGTAGCACAATGCAATTATATGAATGTAAAAAATACCAAAGATTTGCTGGACTCACTTTCTATGATGCAATGCCAATAATTCTTTACATTTCTTTAGTGCTTTATGGCACATCAAGGCTTTCATCATCCATTATCTTACTTGAACCTCACAATAGTTCTGTGAGGTATAAAAGATTGATATTGTCAAATTTGCTCTACTGAAAAGGAAAAGAGATAACTAGAGAAACTAAGTGATTTGGCCAAAGTTATAAAAGTAGAGAGTATTGAAGCCATAATTGAAACCCAATTCTGTGAATCCTGGTTCCACATTCTTCTCTTGACAACACAATGAAGAATAGCTCAACAAGCCCCCAAATATATATGACAACAAGAGTGGAAATAATCCAACAAAAGTCATAAGACTTTGAACTGCCCTCTCAAACCTCTCTGTGGCCACAATAATCTTCAAGAATTTTTAATTTTTTTCTCTTGTCCCACTTGTATGCTCTGAAATCATACAGCTGCATTTTTCTCTGCCAGCATAGAACTAAGACATTCCCAAGATTTAACTGTGGTGTATTCAACCCAGGGCTTGTGCCTGAGCACCAGGAACCATGGCTGTCTTTCAGTAAGACAGCAGGGACCATCTTTCATCTCACTCTACTTAGCCAAAAGCCTAGAAATTGGAGGTAAAGATTAAAGACCTGACAAAATGTAATCTCTCCTCCTATTTTTCCTCACCCTCAGCTACAGTTTGCTGGTTCATTTCAACCTCTGTGAGGTACATTAAAGTATAGAAACTTCAACAAGACACACAGCAGTAGCAGGGGAGAAGCAGGCACTTTTAAGCTTTATGATTTGTGCCAGTTTGGCATTTCCCAAAGGCATTCCTTTGGGGATCAAAGTACTTACCACAAAGTCCATGTGCTCCACAGGGAAATCAGATGACTGAGCAGAGTAAAGCCATTTCAAAGGCTCATACATCACTTTGGGAAAATCAAAGTTTCTCGTGAAACTCTAAAACTGGAGCTTAGCACCTTTGACAAGTCACTTCAAACCCTACATCATAATTCCTAACCCCTTTGGAATTGCAGTTGGTTTGAACATTTCTGGATAAATAAAACGTTGTTTTACAACATGGAAACAGAATATTGCCATTTCAAAAACCAGTCTTTGGTGGTCACGTTGAAACTTCATGAAGATTGTTTTCTTTTTCATGGTTGTTTTGTGACAAACTTAATCACTTAGCCACAAAGCCATTGTGTGACCAACTTAATCACCAAGTTCTCAGTGGCAGAAAGGGCAGACTAGGTATATATTCAACCACAGACACCTTTTTGAACTCTAATTTACTGATGACAGCCTTGGGCCATTTCATCTTTCGAGGAAGCCTATAAGGAAAAGACAAAATTAAGTGAGAGCAATAAAGAGAGTCTGCGAAAACTAAATTATATTTACAAGTGTAGTTCGATTGTTAAATTATATTGCTTTGTAAAATGAAAGATGTTATATGGGGACACATATGGTATTGAGAGAAAAAAACAAAACCTCTGTTTTAAGATCAATTACTTGAGTTCAGATTCTCTGTTGATTATTTTTGTGAGCTTTAGTGGGTCAAAACACATCTCTGATTTCTATTTTTCTCGCTTGAAAAATTATATTTTAAACTAATTTGAGTATAACCTAAAATCCTGAAAATGTTCTTGTTAAGAATCAAATAAGATAATAGATGTGAAAGGCTCTTCAATATTGTAAAGGGCTGTCTCAATGTACGGAATATCTAGTCATTAGTTTAAGACGCAAGGCCACGAAGAATTAGAACTTGAGCACCAGGAGAGGCAGAAGGGAGGAGTAATAGAGCTTCAGGCTGATGGTATAAGCCAGGATGCGCCAAGTTAGTAAAAGTACAGTAGTGGGTGGGAAACAGTAAATGGTCCATGTGGTGTGAATGTAAGTAGAACAAAGTGGCAGACAAAATGACAAGGGGCAAACGAAACGATAAGATAGTGTCAGATTCTAGAGGGCCTCAGATATCGTGGTACTCTTAGCCAACCCCAAACTTTTATATTGTTAAGCCTAGAGTCATTTTCCAGGATGTGAGGTGCTTCTTCTTTGCAACAGGCCCAGGAAATCAGACTGCTCTCAGGATAGCTGTTAACATACAGCTTATTCTATTCCATTCTAGGCTGACTGTTTGGGTCCCCTACCCCTTCCTGTAACAAAGAAACCTACATGTAAAAGTCTTAATATACTCTCAAGTAGGCACAAAGATTATGCTTTTTTTTTTTTTTTAAGTAAAGAAGGTTGCAAAAATGTTACCTACTGAATTAAAATTTGTATTTGACCACACTGGAAATAGTGTAAATTATAATCATTAACACTATTAAAACTTACCTATCTAAATAATTGCTAAATTATTAAAAAATAGTATGAACATCGATTTTCGCATACCGCACTAGGATAGCTCTCCAGAAGGGTAAAATGTTATAGCTAGAAGTTAAATCAATTTTGATATTTAAGAAATATTAGTGTATTTGAAAAAAAAAGAGAAAATATTTCTTGCAAAGATTAAGATTGAAATATGTTATTCTGGATTAGCATATTTGGCAAGGACAGTTCGACTTATCACTTTTTTACTTTATGATGGTGCGAAAGCAATATGCACTCAGTAGAAACCATACTTAGAATTTTGAATTTTCATCTTTACCCAGGCTAGTGATAGGCGGTACAATCCTCCCTTGCCATGCTGGGCAGCGGCTGCGAGCTACAGCTCCCAGTCAGCCACGCCATCATGCGAGTCAACAACCGAATCACTTATAACCATCCTGTACCCACACAACCATTTCGTTTCTCACTTTCAGTACAGTATTCAATAAATTACATGAGATATTCAACACTTTAATATAAAATAGGCTTTGTGTTTGATGATTTTGCCCAATGGTAGGCTAAGGTAAGTGTACTGAGTTTGTTTAAAGTAGGCTGGGCTGAGCTATGATGTTTGGTAAGTTGGGTGTATTAAATGTATTTACAACTTATGATATTTTCAACTTATGATGGGTTTATCAAGATGTAACCCCATCATAAGTCAAGAAAGATCTGTAATTCACATGGCAGAGTTAATACCAATAAGCAAGAGCCCTGTGAAACATTTTAAATTATGAAGACAAACTATTAGCTTTTCTGACAAAAACAATTAATTGGTATAATGTGGCAATAGAAAAAATCTTGACATATTTCTTTAATATCATATTATAGTACCAAAATGGTTGCCCTTTTATTATAGAGAAATTTGTACTATTGTAAGAACAAACATCGCCCATTCTTGGGTATAGAAAAATAGGATTAGATAAGAAAATAATTTCCGTCAGATACCTATGTTCTTTGTCAGGCACCTCTCTTGTTCGGTAGCTTTCTTCCAACCAGAGACCCAAGAATCCAAGCTGCCTCCATCTTGAGGCTCTACCATTTAGTGACTTCAAAGTCCTGCCATCCTTATCTAACTGGCAGATGGGTAAACAGCATGAGAAATTGGAAGATTGTCCACTTCACACTTAAATAATTCAACCTTAATGGATAGTCACACGTGAGCACGTCAGATCCAATGAGAAGTGTGGAGGCAGAGGCGTCTCTTTCTTCTTAGGTGGCTTTCCTAGGGATCTGAGCTTGATCAACTGCAAACATCAAGTGATGGAAATGGTGTTTTGCTGCAACATTCCCTTGGTATTCTTGAATATGTGTTTCTTGGGCACCTTGCTCCTAGGTAGTTAGCATTTCAGCCTGGTCCTTGCCCCACATGGATTTTCTTGCACTACCTAATAGGTTTCAAAATAAATCTCTTCCTGCTAACACTAGTGGAATAAGTTCTATTGTTTACAGCTAAGAACCTGGAATGATACACGTCTCAGGTGGTGAACTATCATATGTAGTGGTGAATTAGGGAGGGAAGTCTTTTCAAGCAGTGGAATTTTCTTATAATTTTTTTAATCAAATTCAAATTTGTTGGAACTTTAATCCAAGTTATTAGAGTTAATAAAAAGAGAGTCAAAAGACCACTCTCTTCTCAAGCAGACATCATTTGAGAGAAGCAGTATCCACTTTCCTCATGTATGCCAGATGTGTTCATTTCAGAGCTCATTTATTAATAACTTCTGACAATCACTCCCTCCATTTATCTTCTAGCTTTCAAATTGTTTCTTCCCTGCTCACAGATGGCTATAAAATCAAATTTCTTTTTGTCTCAGCTAGATTTTATCATAAATAAATTTTTTGGAATACCACTTGTGCTATGAGTCAAGGTTTCTATTTTCTTTTAATTATATAGTGATATAGCTGGAAAGAGCTTTAGCAATCACTAATTCAATTTCCTCAAATTATAGAAACACTGAGACCTAGAGAGAGAATGTTAATTGTCTATGATTAGTACAGTTCGGTAAAGCTTAGCTCAAAACCCCAATCTCTTGGCATCTAACTCAATGACTTTTCAATGTCCCTTTTAAGTCAGAAGTCCCTATCACATTAGTCATTACTCTGTAATTCCCCAATCATGTATCTCACATTATAATCCATGTTTTCTCAAAACACAGAACCTAAGATTAATAATTAATACCAACATAAACACTTCCGTGTTAAAGGTGTTATATCGAATAGGTGCTAAAATATAGCTTACTCAAAAGCTTTACCTTATTTGGGCTCACATTGTGATTATTCTGGATTCTAAACTTTCCTCATCCCATTAACTACCCTCTTCAAATACCATTTTCTTTGCATTCTCATTGTTATAATTAAATGTATTGTGTCAGTATGAAGAATCAAGCTTTCCCACTAAATTAATTAGTCTCCATAATATGTTTTTTAAACATAGTTAATGTATTCCTAGGAGCAACTTTGGTTACACTTTGCTGACAGACATCAGAGTCTACCATGCATAGCTAATTCCAGAGATATGTTAATTATCCCACTTAAGTAGCATGCCCAGATACCTCAATATTCCTTTCCTCAGAAAATTGCTGTTTTCATGGAAGCTATTTATTAATATGCTTTTTCTCAAAAGATGAATTCCTGCCCTGGTCTCAAGCATTGGTAATTGAGTGATACAACAAACTGTATATAAATAAGAGTCAAGTAACAGAGGTAATAGAGCTAATCACATTTAAATGGTTAGAGGCCATTGGGCTATAACAAAATATAATATAATATAATAACAAAAATCAACGTGAAAGATAGATTAACGACTAACAAAAACCAGTCCTTTATCTGGAGATTCATTGGCATGTACCCAGTCTCATTGTATCCTCTTTGTCCCCAAAATGCTTTGCTTTAATACACAAAACGCTTTCTTCAACTCAAGATATACTGCAAACCCCAGTATGTAAAAGAGGTAAAAGTAGAGTTGCTCTGGTTGAAGTGCCTGCCTGACCAGAACCCTCCTTTCAATTCCCTTGCTGGATCTTGATGGTGCTCCTAGGAACACCGAGGATTTCAAAGAGCACAGTTTGAAGGCACAAGAAACTTGAGACTGAAAGGTGTCTTAGAGACAATTTTGTTTAGACTTAGGAAAAAAAGAACCCATTCCGCTTGAATTAGAGTAAATGAAGGCCCCCAAAGACATATAAATCCACTATCACCAGTGAAGGTAGCGCCCCCTTCTGGTACCCTCTCTGATGTTAAAGATATTCCTGACAACATGTTCCAGACTAACTCAGTTTTATTAATGATACTGCATAAAAAATTTGGATATGTGCCCTAGCATATTTGGTATTTACATTAAACATTAGTAATATGAGTTTTCACCTCATCATTCCTCTATTAAGTACTTACTGAGAAATAGAGTGAGATTTTAATTAGGGAAACATCAGACACTCACAAGGTGAGATTTAATGAGCTTTAGATTCCAACCACATTGCTGCTAAAAAAGTGCTTGTTGCTCATTGGATGGTAAATGCTAAACAACAGAAAGGATTGCTTAAACTTCTAAAAACAAATCTTTTCGTAGTCCTTGGTCATACACATGACCATTCATTGTATCATGTTTAAAAAGTTTTTACCAATTGATAATCATGACTGAGGTTTATGGTCACTTTAGTCAACCAAGTCCTTATAACTGCACAGGTAACCATCAATCTGAACGTCTTGGTGAACTGACTGGTTGTTTGCGTTCCTGTTGCCCCAGCTACATAGAAACACAAGTGTCCTTCTCTGCCTCTTCATAGTTCATTTGCCTTTCCCCTCATGTGGTACGTCTTCACTCTCCACTTTAGGATTAGTTGTGCCCAGACTTTTTAACAATCCAGACTTTAGTCGAAAGCAGTGTAAGGGGCTTTGGCTCAGTACTAAAGAAACTCATGCTCAAACCACCATGACCACTGGTTCATATAACCCAACTCTAGTAAAAGAGCCTGTTAAGAATAAGACAACAGGCCCAAAATGGAGTTGTTTGTGCTAAGTCCCATGTCACCAAACTAAGACTTAACTTAATTATAGTTTCAGCTCTCCCAGAAATGGAATCTTAAGCCAGTCAGTCAGGAATCACCTGATCATCATTAGTCAGATAATCTGCCTGATAGAACCCTACCATCCTCTATAAGGAAAGTAGCCTTACAATAACCAATCTGCTTTTTTGCCTACTACAACTTCCTTGTTCCTGCTCCTTTCTGCCTATAAAATCTCTTGCCTTGTATAGCTCTTTGGAACTCCTTTCTATCTGGTAGCTTGGATGCTGTCTGATTCATGAATCACTGAATAAAGCCAGTAAGCTCTTTAAAATTTGCTCAGTTGAATTTTGTTTTTTTTGTCAAGTCCCTTCTTAGTTCAAAATCACCAACTCAGATAACTAGACTCTTAATTTGTTTCCCTGTGTCCAGGTATGCAAGATAAGTTGTGTCTTTCCCAAACACCATCTTATATGTTTGGACCCCATGTCCAGCTGTAAAGGGATGCCCAGTACTGGGACTGTTCCCTATGAAAAAAGGGCTAGATAACTCTGTGAAGGAAAATCCTTATAAGGAAATAATGAAAATGATGTTTTGGCAGAGAACTTAAACAAAAGTCCAGTCTTTCATTCAACATAGTAAATTCAACAAGTATTTATGGAACACCTATTATATGTCAGGCATTGTTTTAGGCACTGAACATACAGTAATAGCAAAACAAATTAAGTCTCTATCCTCATAAAACTTACATTCAAATGGTTAGACAAACGATAAATAGATATAAAGAATAGATATAGAGAATAATCTCCGGTAACAATATGAGCTATAAAGAAAAATAAAGGGGCAGGGAGTGACAGCTCTTTTGATGGGGAAAGATATTTATGAGGAAATAGCATTTGAACAGAAATTTGATTTATCCAAATCTCTGTTTTTTAACTAAGCTCTAGAAACATAGGGGTCAATAATGGGGACAAACATAGACAAGCTATGCCCCAGCAATTCAAGATGGGTCCAGATGGTCTGCTCCCCTGAGGTGAAAAAAAAAATCTATTCAGAAGAGAATTTAAGGCCCTTTGGATTCATCAAGATAGGAATCCCTGGATCTAGGACACCCTCCTTGTTAGGCCAGCGATTGTCTTCTAGACAGTGTCCATACTCTTTCCCAAGAGTTGAGGATTAGGTCAGATGTATCTGAGGCTAGGGAACCTGGGTTGTTGTTCACACGAAGGCCAGGACAAATAGAAGAAACTCCCCAGACTCAGACACAATTAAAGGTCTCCTCTAGCTGTAATCACCTGGACCCCTAGCAGCCTCACCACCCTTATCTGCTGGCTCTCCAGAGTTTTAGATCCCAATTGCAGTGTCTCTGAGGCTTTTAATGAACCCAGAGTTAGGATGCTCTCCATATCTCTTAGGAGGAACTGTAGCTTGATGGCTAATATTATTAACTATCCCTTGTCTTTTGGACTATCTACGTGTCTATTTGCCCTCCCTCTATTCTCTTTCCCCCATGCAGCCATAAGGATTATTCCCAAGGGAAAATTTGATTTCCTCTCAAAAGGATATTGAATGAGATTGTTCCTTGCTGGCTTGTATGTTGGCTGGGAATGAATAAACACAATCACATTCTAAAGAAAAGTTCTGGATGCATTCATGCAGGAATTGCTAAAACACAGCAAAGACAATAAAATGACCATGAGCCTCAACAGTCTATTTGAACAGGAGACTAGGTTTCATTAGGAGAGAAATAATATGTTTTGTAACATATTTACTTCTCCCTCAAGGGAGGAGTAAGGGAGAGGGAACATTAACCTCCTTGAACCAAGCAAGGGAGATGCAAAGGGAAACAAAACACCTGGGAGACTGGGTTGCTTGCCAGAATGTGGCACAGGCATTTTACTCTATTCCTGAAGGTTTACTAAACTGCAGAGACATACAGGCATCATCAGACTAGAGAAAGATGAGGACATTTGAGGAGAGCTTGAAATATGTCCCCTTAGGGATGGGAGGGAGTTGTATAAATTTGGAAACTGGTGCCTGTATTTCAGCTGGGGAATTCTGGAGGGTGGAGGCTGGTTAGAGCAGCTCTTGAGACCAGGGCAAGGAAAGAAGCAATAGAATGGCAAACCTGTGGGCCCACTGTATGGTGTGGTAAGAATGGTGAGTTTTCTATTGGTCAAATGGATGCCATGGAAAATAGCTCTTTTGAAGGGAAGTCACTCCATTGGGGAAGCTGACCCAAGAGTACAGGACCTCAGAGAGTAACTGTAGTGAAGCCTCCAAGTAGCGGCTGCAGGAGGAAACATTTGCGCAAGTCCTAACAGAAAGTGCATTTCCCAGATGTATGAAAACTGTCATTTGGAGATTTCTGTGGGGTCTTCAAAGAACCCCAAAATGCAACCTAGGGAGGAATCTCTGCAAATTCTGTGGGCATCAGGAATTAAGAGCACGAACCAATCAGTAGAAATCACATAAGGTTTTCCCCTTTCTTCTAGTTCCCATCCCTCCACCCTGACCTCAGAAAAGTCAACAAGCTTAAGGGGTCAGGAGAATTGAAAAAGCCATATGAAGAGTAGAAGAATGGACTGCGACTTCTGTCCCACTGCAGATCCCTGAGCCATGAACTAGGCCTCAGCTAGGAAGAGGACAGAGGCATAGAAATAGACGGGAGAGTGATGATTTGTTATCGGGTTGCACTATATTTTTAATATATTAAAATAAGTCATAGTTATGAAAAGCAGACTTTTATAACTGAATGCTACTGAAAGAAACTTTCACTTTCAGCCAAGGTAGAGAAACACAGGCCAGATTTTACACTTTCAACTGAAACAATTAAAAAAAAAGAAAAACATATATGAAACACAGTTTGTAGACATTGGACATCAGGCAGCACAGGACAGTAATTCCTGACTGAGGACAAAACAAATAAGACAGCTGTACAATTACCAGCAGCTTACAGTCTGGAGAAAGTGCCCAGGGCACAGTGCAGGCAGAAGAACCTTGGCAAAGCCCAGTGGTTCCCCTAAATTAAGACAGACCTGAGGGTCCTGGGATGTTAGGCATCTAGATTTTTAAGGCAGAGTATGGAGTGGAAAGTGCTAAAGAAAGGAAGAAAGAACACTGGATATCTGCGGAGAATCCTCTCAGGTCTTCAGATGAGTACTGATAACACGTGTGTCTGAGGAAATTATCGAAAATTAAGGAAAAGACAGGCTGAACGAAGCAAATATTCATTAACAGGTGAATGAATAAACAATGGAATATTCCCCGGCAATAAAAAGGAATGAACTATTGATACATGCTACAACATAGATGAATCTAAAAATAACTACACTGGGGGGCCGGCCCGGTGGCACAAGCGGTTAAGTGCGCGCGCTCCGCTGCGGCGGCCCGGGGTTCGCTGGTTCGGATCCCGGGCGCGCACGGACGCACTGCTTGGCAAGCCATGCTGTGGCGGCGTCCCATATAAAGTGGAGGAAGATGGGCACAGATGTTAGCCCAGGGCCAGTCTTCCTCAGCAAAAAAAGAGGAGGATTGGCAGATGTTAGCACAGGGCTGACCTCCTCACAAAAAAAAAAAAAAAAAAAAATTTAAAAATAACTACACTGAGTGAAAGAAAACAGAGAAAAAGAACACATACTGTAGGATTCCATTTATGTATATTTCTGGAATATACAAACTAATTTATAGTGACAGAAAGCAGATCAGTGGGGGAGGAAGAGAGCATTCCAAAGGAAATGAGGAAACTTTAAAGAGTGATGGTTATGTTCATTGCCTTGATTGTGATGATGGTTTCACAGGCATGTAAATATGTCAAAATGTGTTAAATTGCACACTTTAAATCTGTACATATTTTTAAAATTGAGTTATAACCCAGTAAAGCATTTTTAAAAGTTGGGGTGTGGGAGGAGGGACTGAAAAGCTATGAGATGTGCCTGGAATATTGTTTAAGAAGAGGGAAAGAAAATTACACATTACTTAGTTAGAGCTAGTCATGGGAGAAAATAGAGGCATAGTCTATTGACACCCTTTTTAGGTTCAATTTATTCCATAAATTAGTTATAGCTATAAGTGGCTTTATGGCATGCTTAGGATAAAGTTCTGGCTTGATCTCATAATTTACAGAGTCTCTCATTGTGCAATTCCTCCAGTTTCCCTAGCCTTTCTCCTTTCAGACATACTACACTGTATCTCCACTGTGTTTTTATACTGTGCTTTATGAACTTGGCATACCGTTGAGTTCCCATGACAAGCGTTCCCCCAGCACACTAACCCATTGTCCTGTCCTAAGACTCATCAAATTTATATTAATTATTTGTTTTACTCTCTGCTTCCTCTTCCAGACTGTAAGTTCTCTTATTTTTTTGTTGCTACATCCCCAAGAATACAGGCAAACAACAGGTTTACGAATGACATTCAAGAAATATTTGTTGAATGATTGAATAAGAAAGGACACCAACTTCTGAGTTTCATTTTTTTTTAAACACTTGAACATACCTGTTCTATGTTTTGCTTCTACCAATTTACAGCAGTAAATATGTAAGCTTCACAATAGTTGGGGCCTTATCTATGTCCTCACCAATGTATCTTTGCACATAGTACGTGTTCAATAAATTTTATTAGGTGAATGGCCCTTTCCCAGGCCTTTCTCTTCTTCCTCTCTCAGAAAATGCAGCCCTTTATTTGCTTGCAATTTCAAACTCTAAGATATAAATCTATAATTGTAACAATGCTTATTCTCCTTTTGCCAATTCTCTCAAAACAGTTTCCTAATTAAATAAAACACTTCAGTTAAGCATTCTCCCAACAAACAAAACTGAGCATGTTGACAAATGGAGTTCACAATCTTCCTCTTCCATCATTCACTTCAAATTTCTATATTACATAAAAGTCCCCATTGTTCCTAGGCTCGCAACCATGAGTCATCTTTGGTTTCTTTGTCTCCTTCACCCTTATACCAAACTGAACATAAAGTCCTGCCAAATCTTCTTCTGCAAATATATTATGCAACAAGTATTTATTGTGTGCCTGTGACCTGCAAGACACTGTAAGAGGCACAGATACAAAAATGACCTCTAATACCAAAGGACTTACAGTCTTACAAGAAGAATGTTATAAACAGACGATTGACTAATATGCTATAGAATAAAGAGATTTCCATACAAACATGCATGCACAGAGTGCTCACACAGAATACACCATCCTGTTGTAGAAGCTCAAAGGAGGCTGTGCCTATTTTTAATTATACAAAAATATGTAATGGAGAAAGACTTTAGCAGCTGTAGGTGGGGAAGATGTAATAAGATGTTTCTTAAATAATATGTGAACACAATGTGGGCAGTGTAGACTGAAGTTTCTGAACAATAGTCAGGCAAGAGAGTGATACATTCCAAGCAATACTATGTAAGATTGATCCATAAAATCAATGTTTGAAATACACATTGGAGAAAAAAGAAATTAAAGTTAGGGATTAAAGTCCACTGGAAAATGTTTACCTAATATTTACATAAACTAATATGGTTATAAGAGTAAACGGAAAATAGATTTAAGAGATGTTGCAGAAATTCTCAGTGTCATACTTAGAAACTATCTGGATTTGGAAAGAAAACTAATGATTTGGTGACACACCAAGTGCTTTCATGATTTTATCTCATTTTGGTCCTCACAAAAACTTTATAAGGTAAAAAGGACATTATTTCATTTTATTAGAGAGTAAACTGAGTTTAAGAGATTTGCTCAGGGTCATAACAGATAACCTAGTTGCAAAGTAAGAACTCTGACCCACGTGTCCTGATTTTCAGTGTAGTTCTCTTTCTTTAAAAGCATAGTAAGACAGTAATTATAATTTTGTCAGAATTGAGCTTTTCCATTTCCACAATCCAAGAAGAAAGGAAGAGGTGTTGGCTCTAAGTGTCTCACCCTAAATAGACGTATTGCCTGCAATGATCCATTTATTCAATTCATAATGACAAATTCATGTCAGAACATACGAGCTGTGCCACTTAAGATATTTTTCAGCTCCAAACCTGCAGTACTCTGGGCCGGTGGGCCTGAGACTGCAGACTTCTGCTGTGGGGGCTTTTCCCTGCAGGCTCTGTCAGTAGAGGGCGTGAGAGGGAGGCGGCAAGGTTGGAAGAGGAAAGACACGACTTGCTCCTGGCTTGTTGTCCTGAGGAATCTCGGTCAGCTTGTGGTTCCTGTGAGTAGCACCTCAGCAAAGCTTTGATCCCATGATGGCAGAAGTCGTTCCTATAGCAGCAGCATCTCCTTCTGAGGTCTGAGTCCCAGACGCATGAGGCCACTACTCGGAGCTCAGAGACACCAGTGGAGGAGCAGAGAAGTCTGAGTTTCAGACCTACAGGACCCCTCCTCCGTTGTTGTCTCAGCTATAGGGATGACAGCAGCTTCCAGCAGTTGCCACCTCTCTTACACCTTAGAATTCTTCTTTTACTCTTTTAATAGTTGGCAATTTTATACCTAATTAAATTTTTTTATTGCAGTAACATTGGTTTATAACATTATATAAATTTCAGGTGTACACCATTATACTTCTATTTCTGTATAGATTCCATCATGTTCACCTATATTAAATCTTCTCTGTCAAATTACGGATGGGGTTTCTGTCTCCTGTCTATACCCTAGTATAGTTTCCTAAGACTCCTCGACTAATCAAATATCTAAAGAGGACTTCAATTACCTCTTGCTAACATCTCTAAATATTAAATATGTGCCAAAACATTTACCCATCGCTAACACTTCTTCCTCTTGCTTTACAAAAAATGCCTCTCACCCTCCAAGAAAGTATATTCCATCTGGTTTCTGTATATATTGCTTTAGAATGCCTTCTTTATGTTTCCCTGCTTAAACCACAATTTCTTTCCTTCTTTCTTTCTTTTTCTTTCTTCCCTCCTTCCTTCACTCTGTCTCTCTGACTCTCTTTCTCCCTCTCCCTCCCTCCCTCCCTCTCTCTCTCTCTCTTCCTTCCCCCCTCCCCCTCCCTCCCTCCCCCTCTCTCTTTCTTTCTTTCATTTATCTTGGTTTATCACTTAATCAAAGCGTCTTCAGGCTAGCTCTGTAATTTCTACTCACTCTAAACATTTCTCTTTATATAAGTCATATAAATAATATATTATATATTGATATAAATACATATAAATCATAATTTATTTATATAACATAACAATAAAAATATAGGGAATGGTATTCTACTTTCGAAAGAAGAAGAAAAATTTCATCCTAGTGTTATCTAAAAGAGTGACAAATTGAAAACAACCTAAATGTCTAACATTAGAAAAGTGTTGAAGTGAAATTGTTTATCCATTAAGTGGACTATTACACATGTAATAAAAATGTTACTTACAAAGAATTCTAATGACATGGAAAAATGATTATGACAATATTATGTGAGCAGATAAAGATATAATAATATGTAACTATAACATGATCTCAACTATGTAAAAATGCATAGAATAAAAGCTGGAAAAACAAAGCCAAAATTTCAATAAGGATTGCCTCTGGATAATTTCTTTCTGACTTTCATATACTTTTATAATCAGAAAAAGAAAAAGAAACAAAAATTTATTAAATGAAAAAGGAAATCGGGATTAGTACATTTGGTTCCCTTATAATTTTCCTCATAGGCCATTATCATTTTTCCACTTTTTCCTATAAGCTCACATGGTCCTTAGAAAAGGAAATTTTTGTCCACAATATTCAAAATGTATTCAAAGTATCTCATGTGGTCCTCTGAATGCAGAAGTGGTGGCAAACATGTTGTCAGATGGAGTCAGTTCTCTAACCATAATCTATCGACTTGACATATAATTTCCAAGATGAGATCCTCATTCACATAGAGTGATGAAGATCACAAACACTGGAGCCAGAGGGCTTGGACTTTAGTTCTGAGTCTGACACTTTCTAACAATGTACCTTTAGGTGGATCACTCCAGATTTCCGAGCCTTATTTCCTCATCTATAAATACATCTTTTTCAAGACCTCACAGGATTGTTTTGAGGATTAGTGAGAGCGATTACATTTACTGTTAAAGTGCTATATAAACTGGAAAAGTCATATAAATAAAGTATTTTCTCTTCAAATTATTTTCCTTCTAGGACTACTTTACCCAAAACTCTTAAAACAGTATTAATCCCCAAGCCTTTAAATTTTGGTCCAAATCCTCCCTTTTTGTAAACATCCATCATAATATTACATTTTGAGCAAAAAAAATTACAAATAAATGGAATTTTCCTGCAAGGAGTAGTTGCCTTTTTAGGATTCTCTTTCCATCTCTCTCTCTCTCTCTCTCTCTCTCTCTCCTTTTCCTTGCTGTGGAATTTGGGTGTATCCTCTAAACCTACAAGATGATATCCATAAACACAGACAAAATGTTTATTTAAGATGAAGAGCTATGTCCTACAAGTAGACTTCCCAGTGAAGCAGGTTCCCAGAAGGTCTATATTGCTATAATATATCTTAATTGATCACCGTCAGCATAAGTCATTTTAACGGCCTCATTATTCCAACCTTCCCCTGTTTGGGATTCTGAATTTTAAGAAGAACATATTTCACCAAGCAGCTTTCACAAACATAATCAATGTTAGGGGAACACTTGGCTGCTTTTGTTGCCAATCCTATTTTCATACAGGCATTACATTATTTGGAGAAAATGTTTTCAATATTAATAATAAGACGATAATTGGATAATCAATATTCAATCATTTTTATAATTCCTACTTGACATTCAAATTGTCACCATGATTTTGATGGTGTGGAGATAGCTCATAAGCAGATTATCTCCTGAGTTCTTCATAGAGAACTATATTTGTTATGGCTGAGATGGCAAGAAAGTGAAGAATGCATTTCCATTTCCCTATTTTAGACATAGGCCTATAAACCTTAAAGCTGTGAGAGCTCTTAGTGGTTATTCATCTATTTCAAAATTCTTCCCAATACTGAAATGACTTCAACTGCATCTCAGACTGGACCATGCCTTGAATATTTTTTTAATATTCCCTGAAATAGAATGCACATGTACATCAAGGAAGTCCATTCTCTTTGATGGATGAATCTAATTCCTTCATTCAAATATTGAGCATCCTCTAACACAAAGCTGTGAAGGGAGACAGATTAGATGAGGCATTTACTGTCCACAAAGTGCCAAAGGATGACTTGGTACTTATCTCTATTACAGCAGTAAGTATACTCTACTACACATGTGATAGTGTACCTTTCCTCTGGATAGAGTATAAATTTCATGGGAGTAGAGTCCGTATTTTATTAATTTTCATACCCAGCACTGAATAAATATTAGTTAACAAATAAATAATAAATGAATGGAAGGCATAATAACACAATTTTTTTAGATAACTCTTTTATATTGAACTGAAATAAATTACCCTTTAACTTGCACATAGCTGGACTAATTTTATCTTTTGAAACTACCCAGCATAAGCATTCCCCATCTTTCCAAGGCTGACATGGTGATCATAGATACCTTATAATACATTCTCTTCTTCTACAAACTAGATATTCTCTGTACCTTTATCTGTTCTTTATATATGATCATTTACCTGCCCTTCACCATATTGATTATCCTTCTCTGGACACACTTTAGTTTGTCAACATCCTGACTTATCAAGGAATGAAATAGAAATACGGGAGCATATTAAGATGTTTTCCTCCATACAAAAAGAATGCTTTATTTGAGAACTTAAAAATGCATTTTGTAGCTGGGAAAGAAGCCTGGAAATGGGAAATAAAAGAAGTCTCAAGTGCAGGTAAAAATGCGAGTTGGAGGACCTACATCTTTTCTTCTGACCTTGACATAGGTAATTTATCCTCCACTTTCGATTTGTTGGTTTATATAGTCTACATCCTTAAATTGTAATTCTATGCATTTCCCCTCATTTAGACAAGAGAAGAGTACTTATAATGAGTGAGTTTCTGTCAATATAGTGGTTTGAGATTCTTGGCCTTAGACTCCATTAATTTACAGAAACAGGTTTAGTTCTCACTAATATTTGGTTTCTAGGAGTCAGAAGAGTTTTGTGGGATTTCAGTTACACAATGCATGTGTAACGGTTAACTATCGTTGTTTACAAATGCATTTCAAGCTAAGTCTGGCAGAACTATAAAAGTGCAATCATTGAACCTAATATCATAAATCAAATAAACAACAGATAAGATCATTTCATTCTCTTATCTCATAGCTCCACATTTTTCTATACTGAACCATCCTTTCAGTCTATTAAATAGCCCTTCTCCATAAAGTCTCTTCTTACCTCTACTCAAAGGTAATGATTTTTCCTTTTGCATATGGTCTCTCCATAAGATAAATTCTCAAACTTATAGATTAACAAATACTAAAAAAGAAAAACTCACAACTTATTTGAGATTTGTTTTTTTTTTCACTTTGTAATGAGATAGGAAAAATTAATTGACTATCTTTATTATATCTCTGTAGAGAAAAAGATTACGCAGGTAGCCAAATAGTATTTATACTTTTGAGAAAGATTGATGATATCAATCAGGGTTGTGGAGTTTTTGTTTTTGTTTTTATTTTGTAAGTTTTGCTATGGAGTCCACAGTTTCTTTTCTTTCTTTTTTTTTTTTTTGTGAGGAAGACTAGCCCTGAGCTAACATCTGTTGCCAATCCTCCTCTTTTTGCTGAGGAAGCAAATTTGTGCCCATCTTCCTCTATTTTGTATATGGGACATGGCCACAGCATGGCTTGACGAGCAGTGTGTTGGTCCGCTCCCGGGATTCGAACCTGCAAATCCTGGGCTGCTGAAGTAGAGTGCATGAACTTAACCACTACACCACTGGGCCAGCCCACAAAATTTCTTATTCTATCACTGTTGTTGAGGAGAAACTAGGAGGACAGGTTGACTAGAATATTTCCTTCATATTGCAGCATTGTGAGCTGATAAAGAGTCATTATATTTACAATATTCATTTATGGATGTATAAAAACACTATTTTATAAATATGTTCTACACAATCCTTCTACTTTTCTTTCCTATATGTCATAGTAGGCAATCAATTTCAAAAAAAAAGTCAAACATTCAGGGAATCACAAGTGTTTGATTTTTCACTAAGGTAGAAATGTGGCTTAATAGATCCTCACCTGCCACATTTAAAAATGAGTGTGACTTGCAGACAAATGGGAAATGGAAATAAGAAAGATGATAAACTTTATGATAACCTTCCAAATAAGGAAAATAGATCAATCAAAGTTTTTCAAATGAGACATTTAAATGCAAAAAGGATCAGTACAGTGAATCCCATCCTTTATACATGAAAACAAAAAACCAAGGTATGTTAAGAAATAAAATTCAAACTTCATAGGCACACATTTCTCTAGAGAATGAGTCAATAGATATGACAGAAGATCTGAGCTGTTTTGTCTGACTCTCTATCATAGATGATTTTGATCCTCTGTTAAAGTTAATTTACATAAGTTTATTTAAAAAACCTGGTTGATAAAATGCATGTTAATATTTGTATTACAAAGGTTCTAGAACACGATTAGTTCCCATTGAGATCCAGCTTTAATTGAGACAAGGAAACCTATCATCTTCCATAGTTAGTCCCAGTCAAAAATATGAAATTTATTGACTAATATTTCTTCTTTCTGCATAATGTATCCTTTTAATCCTCTCCATTTATCAATAGTTAGAGAATGTTGAAGAATCAAAGTACTGCTAAGTTAACCTGTGTTGATCCAACTTCCACCCCTTACTAGATAAGCAATTTACAGCAAGTCTTTCTATGTCTCAATTACCTTATCTGTACCTCCTTAGTACAGTTGTAAAGACAAAATGTGAGCAAGTGAATTTATGCATACAAATCACTTAAGCTCTCAAAAAAGAAATGTTAATATTTTATTATTTTTATTTTGATATGTTTGCTAGACTGTATTAGAAGAAGAGCAGTTGATAAGTTTCTGGTAATCAATTGGCCTCCAGCCTCCTCTCTACCACTCTCTACCCTTAAGACAAGTTTGTTCTTCAGACCACCATCAGATTAATTTTCCTTCAAGCTATTTTATTTAAATTATTATCCTATTTTCAAAACTTTTAATGGTAACCCATTACCTACCAAGTAGAATTAACTGGCAGCAAAAGCGCAATCTGAAACACTCTTGACCATTCCATTAATAAAGTCTTATTTGATGCTATTCAGTGATAGTAGTTGGTATAGAGAGACTATATCTCTGTAGGAGATATACGTATCCTATGTGAGTGGGGACTACATCTCTCTTTTTCAAAGTTCAAAGCCTTGCACACAATATGACAAAAATTGGCATTCACATATTTCTTGAATGCGTGTTCTGCTAACGAGATTAATGTCAAACCCTTCTCACAGAAATTAAGAATTGCAGTTATAGATTTGGGTAGTGGGCATGTGTTGTTTTTCACTGCCAGCATCTTTCCCTCTTTCTTTCAACAAAAGCACCTGGATTTTCATTTGGGGAACTACCTCTACCTCGTTGCATGTGACCTTGGAGGCAAGGTCAACAAACGTACCCCCTCCATCATGGGAAGAGGGTTGCCCGACAAAGCTGGGTTGATTAGCTATTCCAAAGGAGTACTCGGTTTTATTTTTCTTTTTGAGTATTGGTTATTCAATCTTTCCTTTGAGTCTTTAAATGCTGCCCACCATATTACTAATAAATCACTTTTTAATCTAAGTTAACTACAGCAGGTTTCTGTTTCTTACAATCAAACAATCCAGTAGATATACTACCAGTTATAACTAACATATAACTGATTTAGTTAGGAAAGTAGTCATATGGGTACAACACAAATTAACTATTAGAATATTAATACTAGTCTGGTGAAAGGATGCTGTTTATATCAGCAATATTGATAGGAAGTGATAAGGTCGTAATTACTGTTAAAACTTCCTCTGGCTCAACCCAATTTAAATAACATCTTCCTTCAAGTCTGAAAGTACATGAAGGATGAAAACACTGAACACTGAACCGCAATGCTCCCTAACAGATGGAACAGACCCCTGTCACTCAACGTACCGCACCACTCCCATTCCTAGCTAAGAGGTCCTGAGTTCTTGGCTGTTGATTCACAAAGCATGAATCTGTCTGGAAATTAATGAATCAGCTTCTGGCAGTGAAGCTCCCTCCCTCTGCAATTACCTTGACACGTCCTTCCATATAGACCCCCCAACACTCCTCTGCAGGCTGAAGTGAGTTCTATAGACGTCAAAATAATTTATATCCAAATCGTGTCACAGAAAAGGCTATTTAGGAAAAAAAAAGTAACCTTATCAGGAAAATTCCACCATAAAACTGTCTCAAACCATTGGTGCAAATTTTTCACTTCAAAGGTGGAGATGAACTGTTTGATAAAATTTATAAGCATATCAAAGATATTCAAAGTTAAATTCCATAGTTCCCCAATTCTCATGTTTCTCAATTTTTTTTTTAGAATCCTTTAAGTTCAAGCTCTATCAATATAAGACTTAGACATCTTGTAGTACTCACAGATTTTCCATCTAAGATGAGTCAGCTGGAAAAAAAGCAAAGAATTTAGAGATACCCCTGAATCCATTCCCGTTTCTGATCTTTCTTGCCAAGAGTCCATGTGGTTTTCTGTCAGATATGCCTGTTTTTGTTCTTTTTGCCTTGATTGGCATTTATTAATTATGGGAAGTATAGGAAGACTTTGCAATTTCCCTTATTATCAGTGCTAGAAGAATCCTACGTATAACACCGAAAGGCTCACGAGTATCTCTGTCATGCCACCAAAAGTTTGTTCTGCAATTGTCACACTACTTAAATTTTTTTTCTATGAAAATTCAGCTGATGATAATTTGGTTATTTTTTGACAGAACACAGGACAAGGGAAGCATTTCAACCATCCAAATGGAACACAAGTAAAAGCAAAGTGGAAGTATAATCGATGAATATTGTCCTGATCCTAAAAAAGTTTTTTAAAAGTTGGCTTGCTGCAAGTATGAAGACATATTATATTTATTTTATCAACCATTCACTCAGATCTGTAGGAAAACCAAAATCATTCCAAAATCCAGGATGTGAAATCTCTGCACACATCTGTTGATGAATAGTCTAAATATGAGATCCAGTCTGGATGATAAAGGCTGGAGGATGAAGGGTTTTGTAAGCCTTCAAGAATCTTTACAGTGTATAAATTTTAGTGCTATGTAAACCTAGGAATATGATTTGTAATCATTCAGCAGTGAGAAATAAAAGTACATATCACAATAGTATCCAGTTAGAATCTATACAATTTTCATTTGGCTGATATCAAAGGAAGTACAAATGGTCATCGGATCCTAGGCCCCAATAGCCTCTTCAGATGGAAGAAGAAAATGAACAAGGGAAGAACTGGATCAATAATGCATTCCTATCAAGTTACATACATCATTGTGGTTTCTTGTGGGAATTTCATGAGCCGTTTTTAACAAGGATGGGGAAAGACTGCTGTCACAAAGTACATTTCTATCATGGCTAATTACCAAACAATGCTTCCCTGGAGATCAACGGACTCTCACACTAACTCAAGTGTGTTCCACAAATGACTGCTATTCTGACCTACAGTTTCATGATACACATTAGTAATTAGAAGTAAAGAAGGAGTTTGGGGCTCCAGGGTACGTGTGGATTAAAACTTTTGCTTTACAGACATGGTAACCTCTTAAAGGTATGGATGGCAGGGCTCCTTTCCTGCTCTCTCAGGTCTTTGAAGGTGGTGGGAGACCTAAACTAGAGATCAATACACTTCCTATATTGAACCTCCACAAGGGCATCCATAGGCAAATATAAGTGATTCTGGAATCAGTTTTAACCCCTTGAATACCTGTACCTTTGCTAAATGTAGGACACTCTTTGATATTAGTGTCCTTGAGGGTTAGTAATTGAATATGCATCATCTTTTTTTTCATAGCCGTCTTTCTTCTTAAAATTTCTCCCTTTTGTCTGCTATTTTCCTTCTTTGGGAGTATTTAAGCTCTTGGTTCCAAAGGATGACCTAAAATGACACTGCTGCGTATTTGAGTAAGCACAAAGGTTGTCCTAAGGAATTCCCTGAGAAGACTCTCCACGCTCTCTCATCTTCCTAAAGGTAAGATCAGATGAGACCCTGGGCAGACTCTTGAATCAAACTGGAGATTTAATTAAATAACCTTAAGGCAATTTGCCATTCAGAGATTCTATGCCTTTATAAACTTACTCTTAATCATTCCTTACAAGGTCTAACTCCATCTTTTTCCATATTTTCCAGCTAGCAACACTATGTGTGACCTTGACCACAATAGACCTGGCTGAGTAATAAAGAGTTTAGTATTTCCAGGACTGGAAAAATAATTGACAATGCATAGTCTATTGAAGCTGAAGGAGCAGTGTCATTTCTGTCTGTGAGGGCAGGCACGTTAAAACATAAAGGCTAATCCATGGGCTCACAGAGCCCCACTAATCCTTGCAAACCATAAGCTGCTTTGCAAATTTTATCATGAACTTGCAAAGCTTGTTTGCAACTCTCTAAAAATCACAGAATCACTGAAATGTTTGGTTGGAGGACCTGGTAAGGTCATTCACTAACCGTGTTCATTAACCTATCTCTAGTCAACTTTCCTTAAAGCATTTCTGACAGAGGAGAAGATTCTCTTAGTCTCAAGTTTCTCAGGGGAAAGACAGTCCATAACCTCTTTCGTAGTTCCTTCCTGCTCGAAAACACCTCGAAGCATAACATTTTTTTTCTTACTGTTAACTTATACCTTTGTTACAAAATAAACTTCTTAAAATTTAAATAAGGAGAGGAGGATTGGCAGGTGTTAGCTCAGGGCCGATCTTGTTCACACATACAAAAAAAAGTTAAATAAGGCAACAGCCCACTAGGGTTAGAAGAAGAAATAAATCCCATAAAGAAATCAAATCCAAAGAGATATATTAAACCATATCTGCCATTTTTTCCTCAATTCTTCCTTTAAACGTTTGATGATGCTTTGGTGTGATAGAATTTGATCCACATACCATATAAAGCTCTTTATTATTTGCTCCCTGACTATCTTTCCAGCCTTACTTCCCACTACTCTACTTTTCTTTCAATTATTAAATTTCAAATCAGCCAATACCAGTTGTATTGATGGTACCTGAAGTTACCATCTTATACTGCTCAATCTAGAAAACTAACATTGTTCCTTAAGACACATTTTCTCCTTTGTGGGGCTTTCCTCACCTCATTTCAATCCTCTTTGCCTAAATCATCTCCAAACACAGTTCTCTATCTATGTCTGGAATAGAACATATCACGAATAGATAATTAATTTATACATATTTCTCCTATATTAAGTCTACTCTCCTTCAAATTAGGAATCAGATCTTCTTTTCTTTTGTATCATTAATGGCTGGCAAATCATTTGTCCTCAATAACATTGGCTAAATTCAGTATGAATTGTATACCTTTTAATTATGGAGTTAAAAATTATTTAGTTTGATACGTTATAAATCTTCTTCCAAGAGTTTTCAATATCGTCCAAGTTTCCCTAAAGCATTTAAAATCAGTGCTGATGCCGTGATAAGAAATATTTAAAAAGTAGAGAACAGAGCACTAGTAAATAAATTTTTAGTTTTCTCCTTCTTTTTAATAGACAGACAAAAACCCAAATGGGTAGGTAGATAGAAAAGAGCAATTAAAATTAAGTGATTAAAAGTATTCCATAGTTAAAATTACAATAATTAACTTCGATGTAACATATAATACCTAGAGAAAACTTTCTTACTATACGTGTATTAATTATTAATATAAAAGATATTGGAAGGAGAAATTAATTACACTTTTAATCCTCCATAATATTTTTATCCGCATAATATACAAAATATTTAAGAATTAGAAGACGTGCGAGTGAATGTCTCATGCAGGCATCAATTTAAAAACGTCATTCAGGGGTCAGCCCTATGGTGTAGTGGTTAAGTTTGGCGCATTCCATTTAGGCAGCCCAGAGTTCGCAGGTTTGGATCCTGGGCACGGACTTACACTGCTTGTCAGCCATGCTGTGGCAGCAACCCACATATAAAGTAGAGGAAGTTGGGCACAGATGTTAGCTCAGGGCTAATCTTCCTCAAGCAAAAAAATGAAGAAGATTGGCAACAGACATTATCTCAGGACTAATCCTCCTCAGCAAAAAAAAATAAAAATGTCATTTATATCATGCTCTTCTTATTGGATGGCTAGGACTCCAGAACCCAGTATTCATTGATATATAAAAAACCAAGAATGACTTCTTTAAATGTCTAGAGGTTAAAATTGTCACAGAACTTCAACTTCTATATCAAATAAATAAATATTTGATGATATTATTTTATACATTTCTAGAGGTTTTTTTTAACCAAAGTGAGTTGATCTTCTCCTAATATTTATCTAAGTCAACCACTAATCTGGGCAAAGATGAGTGACTTTGTAGACTAAAAACCTGAAGCTTTGAGAGAGGTTATGTGACTTATTCACAGATCACACTGGTAGTGCATAGATCTGCATTTTCAGAATTAGGTCTCCTAACTCTGAGTCTTTGCCACATAACACCATAAATTATAGTTACCACTACTGCTAGGGTCTAAAATTAGAGTTTGATTTCAACAATAGAGATAGTAGTCTGGACTCCTAGTTTCATCTCTGATGTATGAAGAATTTGGGAGTTGTTTCCCCTACCCTTACAACAAGAAAAAGCTAGACAAACGAAAAATCAATTACTTTTCCTGGACATATCAGAGAATTGAGGTCAGGAGCATCACCTCAAAATCTAGAATGAGAGGCACATCCAGAGAGACACAGCCAAGCTTTGTTTACTTTGAACAAAAGCTACTGGAGCCAAGAACTGGTAGGAACACTTAAATGGTAATTTTGATGAGTGGCTGGAGACTGAGTGTGGACTAACTCAGGTGTAAGAAACTCTTGGGGGCCACAATCTTAGTGGGGCCCTCATACTTTCATGTGTTTTACCTGAGGGAACCCCACTAGATTCTCAAATGAAAAGCCAAGAAGAAATCCCTTACTGTTCTAGGAGAAAAAGTAACCATTTTGAATTACACATAAAATATTCTCCACACCAAAAGCCTACTCTCCAATGGTAAATATAATCCAACTATATCAATAATGACTTTAAATGTGAATGGTCTACATATACCAATTAAAAGACAAAGATTATCAGAATGGATAAAAAAAAAAAAGAAACAAGACCTAACTAATGTTGTCCATAAGAAATCTATTTTATTTATAAAAACACAATTAGGTAAAAAGTAAAGGGATTACGAAAAATATACTATCCTAACACTAATCAAAAGAAAGCTGGAATAGCTATATTTACTTAAAACGAAGTTCACTTCAGAGCAAAGAAAATTATCAGGGGTAAGAAGGAGCATTGTATAATGAGAAAGGTGTCAATTTTTGAAGAAGACACAACAGCTCAACATACATGCACCTAACAACAGGGCATCAAAATATTTGACACAAAAACTGATAGAAATGCAAGGAAAAATAAGCAAATCCACTATTGTAGTTGGAGACTTCAACACACCTCTGTGACTTCAATTCACACCAGTGATTGATAGATCTGTCAGGCAGAAAATCAACAAAGATATAGTTGAACTGAATAGCACTATCAGTCAGCATGATCTAATTGACATTTATAGAGAAAGAAGTCTCAGCATTCCCAATGGAGGTATGAGGTTGGAGCACCTCATATTCACCTCACCTTGCTGGTATGAAAACATATTAAGAGCGTGTGTGTGTGTGTGTGTGTGTGTGTGTGTGTATCCAAACCTACTCCTGGCATAACACCAAAACAAAGTATGACTTGAGTGAATATTTATTTAATCTGAATATTTAAAATATTCTGATGCCTATCTATACTTATTGTTGAAAAGTTCCTCTTTTTGCTCTGTATACCACTAGAGAGCTGATCCTGAGCCTTGGTCTATTTTGTGGTACCATGTAGTCCTGTCCTACTGACAGGACTCCTTGCTATTTACATGTTTGGAATAAAACAAATACTCTTTGCTTAATTCAAAGGATGCTGATAAACCCCCCCACTTATACCTACAGGAACTCGCCACTATTGCCTACACCTGTTGCATAGGTCCTGCACACTGAAGACTGCTCAGCTGCTCTCTGGTTTTAGATTGACTTCTCCATTTATTCTACCATGGGCTTCATCATTGCCCAGTAGATGTATCCAGTTCTAAGCTCTCTCCTGCTCTTATCCTTCTAAGCTTTCCATACTCTATTCTTTCATTCAAAATACTTACTGAGTGTTTTACCATAATTAAAAACTTTAAAATTAAAAAAATTAAAAATTTTACTGAGAGTCACTTCATGCAGAAACTCTGTGGCCCAATAACTAGTGACCACATTGGTCACATTGGATTGACAACTATATAGACCACTGGAAATCAGGACTAATCAATCACTCTTATAAAGTTTTCAATATCTTCATAGAATTCATTCTCTCTGAAGGTATGTGAGCAAGTTTCTCAATTTTGTGCCATTTCCAACAGCAAGAGAAAATCCAGGCAGTGCAATTTTTAGTCCAATATCAACTACTCAGGACGTTGTCAAATTTCATTAGAACCTAGGGAACAGCATTTAAAATCTGTGCTATGAAGGGAGATTTGGCATATATTGTCATATACTTGTGACCTATAATTTACCTCATTGTTAGTGGCAAAGAGATGGGTTGAATAAACTGAACATCCACTGGCCTGAAAAGGAGAAAACTGTTTCCTTTATTTTATGTTTCCTTAACCAGCACGTAAAGAATGATAGTTATGTTTATGGGCTTTGGAATAAGATGAGTTTGGAATTTCAAGTTTCTTATCCCCTCTGAACCTATTTTCTCATCTGTAAAAGAAGAATAATA
Organism: Ceratotherium simum simum; assembly: GCF_057802395.1. NCBI lineage: Eukaryota > Metazoa > Chordata > Mammalia > Perissodactyla > Rhinocerotidae > Ceratotherium > Ceratotherium simum. The sequence continues at coordinate 32,032,234 of NC_141914.1, read as the reverse complement.
AAATTACTGATATTACAGGTTTCTTGTGATAAATAAGTAAAATAGCTCATGCAAAATACTTAACTGACTACTTTGCACAGAATAAGCTCTCAACAGATGTTCACTGTCTGATCATTTTACACTCAGGAACCCAATACTAAACATTAGAGCCCATGTGTTATATAAACTCTGGGTGCAGATTAGATTGTCATCTGCTACCCACAGGCATATCTGGCTTAGTAAGGGCTATTCATGTTGTTATATTTACATTGTTGGTCTACAGCTTTTCTCCTTCAGCTTCACTCTCCTGGCCCTATGTCTTCTCTCTGATACAAACTCTACCTCAGTGGCAGCTAAGACACTCCCGGTATCCCAGCAGGAACAGGAACAGGAACCTGCTCCACCACCGGATCTTGTGTCTGTCTAGATTCCAGGCTAAAGACCAGCACAGATATCTTAAGCCACTTGGCTGCCCAGCCTTGATTCTCATCATGGGATATTTAACACTCTTCAGATGTGAATAAGCATTTTCTCACAAATTTGATCTTATTTGCTATCCAAGCTTTAAGATTTTCCTCTTGTAAACCAGATGAAAACATAGCATACTACTTCTGTTAGTCAAAACAGAAAAAAAAATCAATTCTTCCCTTGCAGCAAGGAGTATGTTGTTAGACATCCATACAACTGCGGGGGACCCTGGAAAAGAGAAAATCCTTACTACAATTGCCAAACCTCAAGTTAACCATAACTCTTGGTGGAGCTTCTTCCCATAATCTGGAACCCTTTTAAACCTGAAGCTGTGTATTTCAAAATTTAGTGTGCATAAAAAATCACCTGACTGTGTGTGTTTAAATGTATTCAACAAAAAGTTAGTTATTGGCACAGGGCAGGTTCAGTTCTTAACAAATACTTCCTAATTAATCAGACTGCATAACTACTGGCACACTTGAGTATCTTCTTATTTGGTTCCTATGCCACGCAGGACTGTGCTAGGTGCTTTAAGGGATATGAGAAAAATTAAGTGTCTGCTCTCATAACCCAGGCAAACCCAGATTCAAACCTCAGCTCCACCACTAAGCAGCTGTGTTAGTTTCATTTTCCTATTGGGGCTTGCTTTAAAGTCCACATGGCATCTTTTTTTACATAGATATCTCTTGTACTACTTGGGGAGCTTATACTGTAGCTTGGACCTGCTACAGCGCGCTTTCCTGCTCCAGACTCCACTCAAAGTTGACAGCCTTCCATGTTACCAGGTAAATGGGCCAGAGCAGTAATCCTAAGTAGGAAATATGCCCTCCCCAAAACCCAAAGAAGCCGATAAAAGATGGTGCTTGCTTTCTAGTGGTAAAAGTTGCAAGATTCATTCATTTGTCCTTTACTTATTATTTATGGGATGTCCCATGATGCCCTCAACCAGGGATTGAAGAACTACAGGCCATAGGCAAAATCCAGCCTGCTACATGTTTCCCTAAGCAAAGTTTCGTTTTCACACAGCCATGCCCATTCATTTATGGATTGCCTGTGGCTATTTTCATGCTACAATGGCAAAGTTGAGTAGTTGTGATAGACACTGGCCTGCAGATATTAAAATATTTACTATCCGACTCTTTCAGAAAAAGTTTGCCAACAGCTGCCCTAAACCTCTGAAAACTTAGTAACTTCTCTAATGTGGCAGAAATCAGAATCTTCATAGAGTTTATGTACCATCATTCATAGACCATGTATTTTCTCAAACCTCTAACATACTTGTCAAATTCCTCTCATCCACTCTGATTAAATAAGTGTATAAGCTGGCTAGGATACCCTCCAACTTTCAACTTCACCTTAAATTAATAATGAATCACATTTAGCCTTCCACTGTCTTTTTCCAGGGCATCAATAAGACCTAGCAATGGCCATCCCATTCCTTAGTCCTTTACTGTACTTTCCTTTCCCTGTACCTCTCAGTCACCTGATGCATTGTACCAGGAGAGCATTCTCACTCATTGGTGTACTTCCCCAGTTCTCCATCGGTGAAACTTTGCACAATTGCACTGCTGTAGCGTGCCAAGGCTACCAGTCTTCCACCTGCCACCAGGCAGATGATGCAACTTCCACTTTAGTGTCTGCCTCCTTGTACCACCCTGGTACCAAGTGGATTGTGTTTGGTTCCTTAGAAAAAGAGAGAGTTTTACATGCAGGAGATTTTTTTATGGGTGTGCACTCGAGATCAACTCCCAGAAGTGAGGGAAGCAAGATTGGGCAGAGGGAGAAGTTGAACTGTGATGCAGTCACAACAGAGGCCTCAGCCAGTATCATGGGGAGCTCTGGAGCTGGAGTTGGATAGTCCTGTCAGAAATGTCCCCGATTAAGGCTAGAGGGCCAGTTTTTGGACCTCCACATTGACCAGTTTTGGACATGGTCTGCCTCAAGGGCTGGGGTGTAATTTTGGGTGAGACAGCTTTCTTCAGTCTAGAGTAATCCTGGGAGAGGCTTGTACTTGTGAGCTGTTAGCAGGCAACAGTTTCAGCAGCTGGTGGAATGAAAACCTTGGTCTTGAAGGGAGGATCTCCACAATGAGGCACCCAACGAACTATCCACTACATGGGGGTAATGAAAGAAAAATTCTAAACGTATAGCGTAATTTCAGTTCTGAGATTGTTGGAAATTCAGGCCAATAGTAACAAAAGCTAATAGGTAAATGCCCTTGTATTGGGTTCCTTGGAAATGGAGACAGTTTTGCTTGCAGGGTCATATATATATTGCTTGTGGGAAACTCTGGAAAACAGTTTGGCAGTTTCTTAAAAAACTAAACTTATGATATGACCCAGTCATTAAACTCTTGGTCATTATCCCAAAGAAATGAAAATATATGTTCACACAAAAACCTGTACAAAAATGTGCATAACAGCTTTATTCATAATAGCCAAAAAATAAACAACTCAGATATGCTTCAATGGATGAGTGGTTAAACAAACTGATACATCCATACTATGGCATACTACTTATCAATAAAAAAGGAACAAATTATTGTTATACACAACAACTTGGGTGGATCTTTACGCTGAATGAAAAAAGCCATTCTCAAAAGATGACATACTCTATGGTTCCATTCATATAGCATTCTTGAAATGACAAAAGAGAACTGAGTAATAGCAGTCACAGTTAGGGATGAGGGAAGAAGGGAGTTGGCTATAGCTATAAAAAAGTAGCATGAGGGATCCTTGTAATAGAACTGTTCTCTATCATGACTCTGGTAACACACACAAACACACAAACGAATGCATGTAAAACTGGTGATATCTGAATAATATGAATGTATTGCATCAGTGTTAATTTTCTGGTTGTGATATGGTACCATAGTAACACAAGATATTACCACTGAGGGAACTGGGTGAAGAGTGTGCAGGATCTCTCTGTATTATTCTTACAACTACTTGTCCATCTACAGTGATCTCAAAACAGAAAGTTAAAAAAAACTTTTTGTGGGGCCAGCCGGGTGGTGTAATGGTTAAGCTTGCATGCTCTGCTTCAGTGGCCCAGGGTGCACAGGTTCGGATCCCAGGTGGAGACCTGTGCCCCACTTATCAAGCCATGCTGTGGCAGGAGTCCCACATATAAAATGGAGGAAGATGGGCACGGACATTAGCTCAGGGCTAATCTTCCTCAGCAAAAAGAGGAGGACTGGCAATAATAATATTCCCCACAAAAAAAAAAAAACTTTTTGTGATATTTTTTACATGTTAGAAAATGCTCAGATACAAATTTTAACAACATCCTCACTTGGAAACATTTTACAAGTTGTTTTTATTTTTGTTGCCGTTGGTGGTGTTTGCTCATATGAGCTTGAGTGCCGTTAGGCCAGGCATGCACTCACCAGAGCTGGTGTAGGGTTACACATGGGACAGAGCACTCACATACTGTCAGGTTAGGGGAGTGAAGACCAAGAAGATCTATAAGTTCTCTCCATGTAGAGGCCAAACAGAGAAGCATAGGGCAGCTGGAAGGATTAGAGTCTTGCATCCTATGAGTTGGCTTAGTTATTAGCTTTTTAGTGTTTGTCTCAAAGTAAGGCAAAACTCTTTCAAAACCCATGTAATTGGGCATAAGTTTAATTCTCAAATTATAAACATTACTTTACAAACATAGATAGATACTGTAGCATCTTCAAGAGGAGGGTAGATGATTTCAGCCAAAATTTGAATGTGAATATCAGAAGGAGCTAATCGTATATATATATATTTATCCTGCAAAAGCAAAGTCTTCATAAGAAGGGGGATTAGATTGTTTTTGTATGTTCTCAAGATTCAGAATTATAACTCCAGGAGCAAATGACAAGGAGGAGTATTTCAGTTCAGTATAAGGAAGAAAGTTACTGCCCAATGATAGAATAAACTGCCTCAGAACTTAGTGGGTTCTCTCATCCCCAGACGGATTCAAGCAGGAAATGGATGGCTATTAGAGAAGTGGAAGGAATGTTATATTTAATAACCTCTTAAATTCCCCTTAAAATTTGGGAGTTTACAAGTAGTGATACACTATTTCCATTGTTTCTAATGTATTTAGGATAATTGAAGGAATCATTTTTAATGAAAAGGATCTACTTAAAATTCTTAAAATAGCCAGAAAATAATTTTGGCACAAGTTTCAGTTGCTAGCATTACACCTGATGCCCAAGAAGACAGATGACCTCCTCCGATATGATGAAACGTTTTTCTTCCCCAATAAAGTAAAACAATCTGTTTCCACAGCTTTTTATGTGCTAGATGAATTTTTTTCCTCTAAAACAAGAATGTAAAGAATAATTTGTATTTTATCATCGCTTGGATTTAGAATACTAGATACGTACATTCATTTTCTCATTTTCCATTCTTTTTCTTCAAAATTTAACAGCAACACCTCCATTTAATACATTAGTATATAATCTAACCATTATCCTTAAAATTGTCATTTTTTTTCCATCTGTCTCCTCTTTAAGAAGACCGACTATTTACCCTCTAATATTCTGGAATAAATGATTCTTTTTTTTCTTTTCTTTTTTTTTTTTTTTTGTGAGGAAGATTAGCCCTGAGCTAATATCTGTTGCCAACCCTCCTCTTTTTGCTGAGGGTGATTGGACCCTGAGCTAATATCCGTGCCCATCTTCCTCCATTTTATATGTGGGACTCCTGCCACAGCATGGCTTGATAAGTGGTGCGCAGCTCCATGACCGAGATCCGAACCCGCGAACCCCAGCTGCCAAAGCGGAGTGTGCAAACTTAACTGCTACACCACCAGGCCAGCCCCGTAAGTGACTCTTTTGAAAGGTAGAGTAAATTTAGATTTGCTAGATGAAAATAGTATTTCCAATAATTATAAGTCCCTAATGAAAATATAAGAGAAAATTTTACAGGAAAATGTTACTGCATTTATTTTTATAATTGGAGAAACATGATGTCTTTCACACAATATGCAATTTCTTTTCCTTTGTGATATATATGAAAACATATTGAGAGGAAATGCAGGTATGTCCGAGAGTAATCAGAATAAGTCTTGCCCCATGATCTGTATAGATCAAAATGCACACTAATTTTAGATTCACAAAACACTATGTCTTTTTAAAAATCTATTTAGCAATTACTCATGGTGTTTTTTTAAAAAGTGCATAGGAGCCTTGTGTACTAAATATTCAGGTTAAGAAATAAAATATTACTAACCTAGTTGAAGGCCACTCACAAGCATGTCATTCCACATAACTATGTCATTTTCCTTCTCAATCAGAAGAATCATTACCGTGAGTTTGGTCTTTATAACACCCATGCAGTTCATACAATTTCTTTCCAAGAACTTTCAGGAACTTTTAGGTACATTTAAGAAATGCACATTGAACCAAATATAGTTACACGATTTATTTATTATTTACCATCAAGAGATACCAGTTGTACTTTGCAGCAGAAAACCCCCAGACTGAAATTCAAGAGTCTTAGCTCTGGTCCTAGCTCTGTTAGTAACCAACATGTCACTCATCAGTAGACATCACTCTCCTAATGTCCAAAATAAAGGGCTTGCTTTTATTCTTAAGGCAAAAAATTAAAATTTTTCCACGTGACCAAATTCTCAGGATAATTACTGGTCCTTCCAAAAGTGCAGACATTTTTCACCATCTACTTTATGGCCAATGTAAAAATTTTAGGCATTTATGAGAAAATTGTTATCATAATTTAAGTGTTGAACTATGTGTAATATTATGAATAAATGTTACAGAAGTATAAATAAATAAATAAAATATAAAATTAAATAAAATACAAGGCTTATAACTAAATTAGTGATTCCTAGCTTTTTACCAAAACAAAATGCTTTTTTTGTTGTTTGTTTTTCAATTTGAGTTCTGTGATCTGTGACATTAGTAAAAGTAACTGGCTTACCTTTCTAGTTCCTAAATTCTCATGAAGTCATCAATAAATTTTCTGATCTGTGTAAGGTACTCAATATTGTCCCACTAAGTAACTTTAATTCTAATCAAGATGAAAATACATGTCATTTTAATATTTCTGTACATTCTTATTCTGAATACATATTCTGTGTGTTTGTGTATGTATGTGTGTGTGTTTCATATACATTGTTTTATTTATTTTGTTTTGTTTTTTTGATAGGGATTTTTCAAATATTGAAACTACCTTCTGATTCCAGAAAGTTTCTATAACCCAGGCTGGAAACCACTGACTTGAATAATCCCATTCACAAGAAGTCAGATTGGAGAAGAAAATAGGTCTAGAAAGGAGACATAACTTGCCTATGGTCACTGACTCACAGGTTTAGCTGGTGCTAGAATGCCGGTCTCCTCATTCTTGCTCTCAAAGGCCCCATTCAGCTCTAAAATTCTATTTATGTTTTCCTAGTGATTCATCTGCTCAAAACCTTCACCCACTTTGGAATCTCTAGAAAAGGACATTTTTAATCACATTTTTCTTATATATTTTTTAAATTGCCCTGTAAATAACTATTTGAAGGTACGCTTAGTTACACAAGCTTTTATAATTAATTTTAGGAATTCAGTTTGATTATTGCCTGTTTTTCTTTCTACAGAATTCCATTTCATCAAAGAACTTTGAACTTGTATTGATATAGCATGTTAATCCTTAAGTGTTCTACAGTCTAAAAACATATATACTGTGTTCAGAAACCATTTCACTCATCCTAGGAATTTTAAGTAGGCAAAATATATATGCTCAGATTGAAATATGTGTTTGTATTTTGCCCTTATTAAATTAAAAAACAATAGCAAAGCTTCTAGAGGAATTTAAGAGGTAGCAAATGCTAAAATGAAAGTTACATCACTTCTAGAAAGTGTGAAGAAATCCTTAACAAGCTTGAGTGATTAAAATGTATGATTTGAAATACCTTTCATGTTCAGTAGGGAGCAATCCTGTGTGTGTTTCTGTGTGTGTTTCAGCAACATCTAGAGCACGGTCTTTAAGTATCTAGAGTAAATTGGGTCAAAAATCTCTTATAGATTCAGGTGATAACTTGGATTTCAAAAAAAATTTCTTTAAATGTCCCTCAGTCATTTGCCACCAATAAGTCACCTCAGTGCCCAGTTCAGGCTTCATTCTCATCTTTGGAGAGAATGATAGGTATGTATTCAGCTACAATCTAAACACAGACTTGTAGCAAATTTACATTTGAAGTTTGACTATGAATAGCAGTAGTCTACATAAATAAGTATTTTTGCTACTCTAAACAGACATATTTTCAGACATTGATTTTTATATTAAATGATTCAAGAGCAAAGATATTTTAGAGTAATGCAATCATTATCAAAGTATGCACACCTGCATCATTCCAATGCACACCTACATCAGAATCACATAGAATGCTTGTTAAAATTTGAGTTTTGATGAATGGGACTTCGTCAGACTAAAGACCTTCTGCAAGGCAAAGGAAACCATGAACAAAGCGAAAAGACAACACACCAACTGGGAGAAAATATTTGCAAATCATATATCTGACAAGGGGTTAATCTCCAAAATATATAAAGAACCCATACAACTCAACAACAAAGAAACAAACAACCTGATGAAAAAATGGACAGAGAATATGAACAGACATTTTTCCAAAGGAGATATATATGGCCAATAGGCATGTGAAAAGATGTTTAACATCACTGATCATCAGGGAAATGCAAATCTAAACTACAATGAGATATCACCTTATAGCTGTTAGAATGGCTATAATTACCAAGACAAAAAACAACAAATGTTGGATGTGGAGAAAAGGGAACCCTCATACACTGCTGGTGGAAACGCAAACTGCTGTAGCCACTATGGAAAACAGTATGGAGATTTTGCAAAAAATTAAAAATTGAAATACCATATGACCCAACTATTCCACTGCTGGGTATTTATCCAAAGACCTTGAAATCAACAATTCAAAGAGACTTATGCACCCCTGTGTTCATTGCAGCATTATTCACAATAGCCAAGATGTGGAAGCAACCCAAGTGCCCACTGACTGATGAATGGGTAAAGAAGATGTGGTATATATGTACAATGGAATACTACTCAGCCATGAAAAAGACAAAATCATCCCATTTGCAACAACATGGATGGAACTTGAGGGTATTATGTTAAGTGAGATAAGCCAGTCAGAGAAAGACAAACACCATATGATCTCACTCATATGTGGAAGATGAACTAACAGACAGACAAAGAGAACAATTTGGTGGTTACCAGGGGAAGGGGGTTAGGGGGTGAGCATAGGGGTAAAAGGGCACATATATATGGTGATTGACAAATAATAAAATACAACTGAAATTTCACAATGTTATAAACTATTATGACTTCAATAAAACAAGAAAATAAATTAATTTTTTAAAAATTGAGTTTTGAAGATCCTACTCAGACCAATGAATCAGAATGCCAGAGATGAGGGGCTTGAGATGGAAGAAAACAACTGACAACTACATTTCAGATAAGTTCCCTAGCTGATTCTTTTGCTTCAGACCCTCCCTCTAGCAGAAGAGTCCAATTCTCCTCTCCAACTCCATCAGAGTCTCTGGGATCTGTCCGACCCTAAGAACAACACAATAACAGCAATAATAATAATAAAATAATTCTAGCACTTGAATTGGTACAAGCCCTCAGTTCTTCATTAGGAAGAGAATCTAATTTGTGAACTCAATGACTTAGTAGATCCCTGCTAACAAGAGTTTGAGCCTAAGAAGTACTTATACAGTTAGAATCACTGAGAGAATTACAAGCAAGTTTTGGTAATGTTAGTTGTTAGTGTTCAGAAACGATTTATCATGGAGAATAGAGCATAATTATCAAACTGCAAAGGTAAAAATTCCTCCCAGAAGCAATACGTTAATTGACTCGGCGACATGTTGCCTTTGCATTTGACTGATCATCTCCGAGGGAGGGAAGTGTGTGTGCACGTATGTGCGGGTTTTAGTGGGGAGGGGTTGGTTAATAAAACCCCTTCCAGCTCTTTGGCTTCACGGCAGGGACCAACTGTCCAAATTAACATGAGATTCATAGGTCCAGGACCTGGCATAAATGAGACAGAGAGGAAGGAGAAAGTTTAATGGAAATGGAAAGTAAATCCCATAGCACCTGTACTGGGCTTTTTCATACAGCGACTATTCCCAGCCCCATCATTGTCACGACTTTCTAAAGAGTGAATCTGGCACCTTGGGGTTCTTTTGTGGGGAGAGGGAAGAGGCAAGTTGAGGCAGCGCACCATATTTTTACTCTATTTGACAGGAGACCAAACAATCAAAAAACAATCAACTTGACTGTTTTTTAACAAAGTTAAAAAAATCACTATATTATATTAAAATTTATTATAATTAAGTCTATTTAATTCTGAGTGCAAATAAAATATTCAGATGATTAACTGAAATTATTCTAAATTTATTTGGTTTGATTTGATGTTAGCTGGGAGCAAAAAACACTTACACTTAATCCTTAAAATAAAACATTGGGTCATCAAAAGTGTGTCTGTATGTTTGAGAGAGACTGCATATGTGATTGTCTCTCATAGTTGTAACCTCCACAGGTACTTAGATCTTTGCTAATTAAAGTGTGGTGCTCAGACTTGTAGCATCAGCATCAGCATCTCCTGGAAGAAAGAAATGCAGCATCTCAGGCCCCACTCCAGACTTGCTGAATCAGAATCTTCATTTTAATAAAATCCTCAGATGATTCAAATGGACATTAATGTTTTAAAAGCACTGATTTAGGTCAGAAAATAAGCTGCCTTTCTTAACTGGTTTGAAAAAATACTTTAAAATTAAGATTTTATTTTGCTAGAGCCCTAGACAAATGAACAAGGAATTATGTCACCATCTGAAATGATTTTAGAACCGGAGGAGGTCTTTGAAACCATCTCATCCAGTCCTCCCTGTTCATAGATTAGGAATCGAAGGGCTCAAAAGAGGAAATGACAAGCCCAAGGTCACGCAGCTACTGAGTTACAGAGCTAAAATGCAAACTCAGATATCTTTGCTTCCGATTCAAATGTGGAAGAAAAGCAAGACTCGTGTGAAAATAGTAAGTGAAATTTGAATGCTTTTTTCAGATATTTCATACCAGAAGGAAAAAAATACAACTTTCCCTCACTTTTGCCTCACAAAAATCTATACATTTGTTTGTTTGGTTGGTTGGTTTATACAATAATTGGAGCAAGTTGTCATCTGTACCTAGAAGCAGACTTTAAAATTAAATTACTCTTCCCTCTAGAACCTCTAGAGTGAATCCGCTAGAGCAGAACTGCTCATCTTGAGCACTTGTCTTTTACCACCAGCCATCTTCAAGGCGAGCTGCTCATCTGAGGACAGACGAGCTCGCTAAATACAAACACTACTGTGGAGACCATAGTTGCCAGGAATCCAGGGAGGAGGGCCCTTTTCAAGGCAGGACAGCACAGAAAGTATGGCCATGGGATTTCCTTTTTCAATGGTTGGCAACTAGTAGTTTAGCCTTGCTGAGACAGAGGAAAACTGGGTAAGCCCGAAGCGCTGACTGCTCTTAAAGCTGCATGCTAGTAGGAAAGAGTGAATCTCCAACACTAAGAAGTCACAGAGTTAGTGTGCTACTGAGGCGCTGTACCGTCACGTCACACACGCTGCCTTATAGGCTGATCTTTACAAAATGTTGATCAAGCTATACATGTAGCAGAAATTTCAAGATGAAGAAAGAGTCGCAGAGGAGTAGCTACAGAAGCATTTAAGGGAATATTTTTAAAATTTATTTAAAATATTTACCAACATAAAAAATATATAAAATTCTTAAAATGTATTATACTAGAATTTTAAATTCTCTTTAGCATCTAAATTATACTTTAAGAGTCAGATATTGACAAAGATGGTTAAGTAACACCCTAATATCTGAATGAGCTATGCCTCACCTCCTCTAGAGTTTTACCACGGGTCAACTTACCATCTTACCTTTGAAGAGATTAAGGTATTGAGGCAGCGGGGAGGAGAGGAAGAGGGAGAAAGAGAGAGAAGGAGATTTTTTCTGAGCTGAAAATATTAAGGCTATATACTCCAGGCTCAGGCATCAGACTTCTCTGCCCTTTCCTACCTACCCTCACTTCCTCGGTGATCTCATCCAGTCCCAAGGTTTTCCACGTCATCTTCAGAGTGAAGACTCCCCAGTTTACATCCCAGCTTACATCTCACCCCTGAACAACACGTTTCAATGCTCTAGTCTACGTCTTCACTTGGCTCATTGCTGTCTCAAACTTAATAAGGCCTAAATCGACTTCAGATTTTCTCCCCACCTCCCTTACCTGCACCTCCAAACGTGCTCCCCATTCTCAGTGCAGCCAACCTCGGCCAGTTATTTGTTTAAGCCAAAAATACTTGTTGTCTTTGATGTCTCACTTTCTCTCAATACTATATCCTCTCTCTTACCAAATGCTGTCAGCTCTACCTTCAAGAAATAGCCATAATCTGCCTATTCACCATCCCAGACCAGGCTACCATCATCTCTTAACCCCAGGATGAGAAAACGAATGACAAAGAGAAAGAAAAGAAGATAGAGTAGAGGAAAGGGGAGGGAAGCAGAGGTGAGAATGAAAGTCAGAGCATATAACCTGATTTTTAAATTTAAATAAATATACAGCTAAATTATACATATATTTTTTGTGGTGTCCTTCTAAAATTGAATTTGTTTAACTCATACTTCATACACTATGCATTTTTAAAATGATTTCTGAATATGATATTCCTCTTTCCCAGCATGCCAGTGAATACCCAAAATAAATGATGTGTATGATTGCTACAAAAGTACGTAAGGGGCTCGGTGTTATATAACACATTTGTTAGTAAATGTATCTACCACAAGTAAATAGTAGTGAAAATTCCTAGGCGACCTCAATGTGCAACATGCGTATAACCCACCACAAACTGTTTTTCAGATAGGGACACAGAAGGTCCAAGCATGTCAGTGTCCTAAATGTTCTTGGGTTCCTCTGTATATACCAAATCTTAGAAACTGGCATGAATTCCCCTTCCATCCTACCTCAGTTAAAATAGTATCTTTTCTCTCCTCCTCACATTCTGGTCCTGGGAGGCTACCAGCCTAGGAGTGGCAGCTTCTTGTTGAACAACTCTACAGCTAAAATACGAAATGCACTGTAATGGTGGTGACATAGAAGCTCTCTTAGATATACCTAGAAGGAGGAAATACAAAATCTTTCCATGGACATTATTTTGTTACTTTTCTTCTCTCTTTGTTGTTTAGTTGTTTTATATCCATAGACTCATTTACATCCTCCAGATTATAGACGACTAAGTGTGGTTTTTAGAATTAAGCCTTATAATGTAAATAAAAATACGTGAGTACAGAGGACTTCTGGTTCTAAGAATAAGGAAGATAAAAACAGAAATCTTCCACAAACTGTCTAGATGAGTGCTATAAAATACAGCAAACATCCTTTTATATGCATAGCTGAATTTGCAGGAAAGGAAGAGAAATCCCAGATGATGGGAGATACAGGGACATCTAAGGACCAAAGCAGTGAACTAATGAGCTGGAGCTGCGCTGCCCGAGGGATGCTGTGGGTTTGACGGTGCTGGGGCTTATGTTCGGATGTGTGGGGAGCAGAGGAGGCCTTGGGACCCATAGAAAATGAAGAATTGGAATTGAGATCCCTACATAATGTCTGGATTCATAGCTGGCTGACCATTTTGTAGAATAGTAATTTAGGAAAAGTTGTCTATCTCTATCTGGGCTTAGAGTGAGGAAAATATCTCTTAAGATTTGTAACCAGAAACCTGTACCTCGTGCTTTTTTAACACACACATAAACACACACACACACGTGCACATGAATGATAAATTCAGGCTAATGATTACCTCAACAACAGAAAGAAAGGGAAAGACAAGGAAGTGAGAAATTTAGTTGGATCTACACTTTTAAACATTTCTTAAAAATAATATTAATTAAGGGCTGGCCCCATGGCCTAGTGGTTAAGTTCAGCGTGCTCTACTTTGGCGGCCTGGGTTCAGTTCCCTGGCACAGACCTACACCACTCATTGGCGGCCATGCTGTGGCAGTGACCCACATACAAAATAGAGGAAGATTGGCACAGATGTTAGCACAGGGTGAATCTTCCTCAAGCATAAAGAGGAAGGTTGGCAACAGATGTTAGCTCAGGGTGAACCATGCTCAGCAAAGGAAAAAAAAAGGTATTAATTAAAGAGCGAGGTAAAGAGCATCTTAGGTAGAAAGAAAGCATATGCAAAGGCTCTGTGGTAGGAGGAAGCAGAGCATATTTAGTGAACCACATGAGATCCAGTGGAGACGAAGGTGAGGAAGCAACAGAGAGACTAGAATTGGAGAAACTCGAGGTAGACAAAGTGTGAGATCATGCACACAAACAGCTACAAATAAGCAGTGTTGCACAGAGTGAGCAAAATTTGAGAATTAAGACATTTGTCCATTGCTAATTACTAAAGGCCTTTTAATGGGTTACTGTATTTTGCAAAGTGAAAAATCATTTTACTATTATTTTAGACACATCCATGGCAAAGGACTACATTCATATCAGAGTCATGATTTGAACTCAAACACTAGGTTTTTGAGCTAGGGCTAATACTATGTATAGTTATGGGAGAATCTTCTAGACTTAATCTTGCCTTGAACAGATTGGATACTGTGATAGGTAGAATGCCTCCCCTAAATATATCCATTCCTTAAAACCCAAAGCCTGTGAATATGTTACTTTATATGGCAAAAGAGATTTTGCAGATGTGATTGAGTTAGGTATCTTGAAATGGGGAGAGTATCTTGGATTATCCAGATGGGTCCAATGTAATCACAATGGTCTTTGTAAGAGGGAGGCATGAGGGTCAGAGTCAGAGAAGGAGATACGACCACGGAGGTAGAGGTTGGAGTGATGTTGTCACAGAGCAAAGAACGCAGACAGACTCGAAGCTGAGAAAGGCAAGGAACTAATTCTCCCCTGGGGCTCCAGAAAGAACACAGCCCTGCTGACCCATTCTAGAATTCTGACCTCAAGAACTACAAGATAATACAATTGTGCTGTTTTAAGTCACTAAATTTGTGAAAATTTGTTACAACAGCGATTGGAAACTAATACAGGTACCGACCACAAACTGAATGAAGGGATAAGAGTAAAGTAACTGCAAAGATTTTTTAATGGATAATATTGTTAAAGACATCCAACCCCACAATTTACACAATTCAACAATACAGAGTTGTGCTGTCCGATACAGTAATCACTGGCGACACATGGCTATTGAGCTCTCGAAATGTGACTAGCCATGACTGAGATGGGCTAAACGTGTAATATACATAGTGGATTTAGGAAACTTAGTGTGAAAACAGAATGTAAACTATCTCATTAATAATTTTATATTGATTATATGTTGAAATGGTAATATTTTTGATAGATTGAGTTAAATAAAATATGTTGTTAAAGTGAGTTTCACCAGTTTCTTTTTACTTTTTTAATGTGGCTACTAGAACATTTAAATTACATACATGACTATCATTAGTTTTCTATTGGATAGTGCTAATATAGACATTTCCACAATATCTCCACAAGTTAGACATCTCCACAGATTTAGAAATTCTGTAAAGTCAGAGCCAAATTTAAAATTAGATATTGCAGATACTTAACAATTGTTGTTAAACAAATGAGCTCATGTCTAATATATAAATATGTGCTAGTGCAGGGTGTACCTAAGTATTTTTCACATATATTAAAATCACCAAAATAACCTTCAAGTGTTTTCTATGATATTCCTGTCAGTATCAATTTTGAAGTCTAATATTTGAAATTTTGTATAAAACATGGCTTTTCAATCTCATCTTTTATTTTGCTTCTCTGGATATGGCATTATTTTTTCCTTTCCCAAGCTAAATAAACCTCCATGGGATTAGAATAATGTATCTGAAAGAATAAAGAATGGTTTTGTCCATCTTGGCAAATACCTTGCATTGATTTTAATACTACTCTCTGTTGCATATATGGCAAAAGAATAATTGGACACTAGCACAAATCAATGAAATAAATCTGTTAATTGAATAGTAGAAATATTAATGGATATGAATTTTAACAAGTTCCCTAAAATTCCAAGCTTTTAAAACTCCACAGTTGGAATATTTCTAAAGATATATTTCATACTTACTTAAAAGCTCTTTATAATCAGCCTAAGTTATTGTTACTGCTTAGTAAATTCTGTTTTTCACTTAATTAGGTAAAGTATAAATGTCCCTCCCCAAAAAAACCCATCATATTTTTGTAATGTTGTATAACTACACAATTTTTGAAAGTTAATCATACAGAATAAATGAAATAGTATCAAAGGTGAAGCAAGAAATTATGATTTCTAATAAATCATAGCTATAGCCTTGAATAAATGAGAGGTGGATTTGAAAATCATTTCCCTGGTAGCCCATTTGTTGATTAAATTTATCTCATCTGAGAAAGTGTGGAGTCACAATTATCATTATTCATGTAATGTACAGGATTTATTCTAAGTGCCACGTCTGTCTCCTCTGCGTTTATTCCAAATGCATTTAAAGGGCAACCATTTTTAAGGATAACTTAAAAATTAGCTTTCAAGTTCTGTTTTCATTTGGAAAATCAGATTAGAATCCAAATATCTTTTGTTCACAAAATAAGTTCAGCAAAGGTGATTGTACCACATTTAAAATGTCTAAGTCTTAATTGAAATTTTTATAAAAGCTGGTCCTGTTGAAGTATAAACAATACTTCATTTCTTCTTTATTCCTCAAGTATTCTGGCTTGCCTCTATCACAACCACCAGTAATCTGCTATAGAACAAGTTAGGTCTACAGACCAAAAGAAAATTTTTGAAATGCTCAGATAGTTCTCCTTCTGTTTATTTGTTTTCATTGTGTTGGCAAGTAATAAATTTTAACTGTCTTATACCAGGTCTAGCGAATGCTAACAAATTAAAGTGTTTGATAAAGTGACGGGGACTCATATACTAAAAAAGACAGAGAGCCAATGGATAAATTTGGGAGCATCATGGCCTTAAAGGGGTGGCAGGAAAGAGGGGCACATAAAGGAAATTAAGAAAAAGCAGCCAAGGGATAGAAAGAAGCCCAGAGAAGGAGAGTTGTGTCACAGGAGACAAAGAAGTATTATAGCGTAACTTCTTACACACATGGGCCTGGTCAAATGTCACAAAGACATCAAGTAAGAGCAGGATTTAAAAGGATCCATTTAAAAGGGTCTATTAGGGTCACTCTGATGTGGGCGTGCTCCATATCAGAGTCCCGGGTTGAGATCCTGGGCGTGTAACTACACCACTCATCTGTTAGTGGCCACGCTGTAGCAGTCGCTCACATACAAAAAAAAAGAGGAAGATTGGCAGCTGATGTTAGCTTAGGCGAATCTTCCTCAGCAATAAAAAAATAAAAGGGTCTATTATATACAAAAATTTGAAGGTCTCTAGTGGCCTTACTGAGAGCAATTTTTGTTGGAAGTGAAAAGGAAGGAAACCGGATTGTGATTAAGAAATACAGAATCTTGAAAAGTTTCAAAAGAATGTTTATCTATAATACATGTTTATTTATGTAAGGTTTATTATGCTAATTTCCAAAATTACAGCAGCCCAAAAAGTAAAGAATCATTACTCCTCTTTCATTCTCTGCTTCTATCCCATTTCCTTGCAGAAACTCATTCTGAAAAAATGTCATTGAGCTAACAATACCTCAATATATTTCAATCTGTTTCAGACTCTTCTGCTCCCCTTTCCCTCCATCAACCTCCTCCAGACTAAAGGAGCAATGGAAAATTTGGCATGAGAGAATTGAGATAGCTCTGTATTGGAATTGGTACAAGGCTCTATTTTCTAAGAGAATTGTAGGTTGTAAGCAGCTTTATGAAAACTCAACAACAGTTAAGGGAGTCCTGTAATATTCAACTGGAATTGCAAATATCAATTTCGAACTTATTCTTTCTTTATTTTTTTTTTTGGTAAGGAAGTTTGGCCTTGAGCTAACATCTGTGCCCATCTTCTGCTATTTTGTATACGGGATGCCGCCACAGCATGGCTTGATGAGCAGTATGTAGGTCTGCGCCTGGGATCCAAACCCGCGAACCCAGGGCTGCCAAAGAGAAGCGTGCAAACTTAACCACTATGCCACCGGGCTGGCCCCAAAACTCATTAGTTTTTAATATATATTTTTAGTTTTATTCACTGAAAGAACCTAGAAACAAAGACTTTGGTAGCAATGAGCATACTAAGAGGCAGATCTTGGTTTCTAAATATTGTTCTCTATATAAAGGAACTAAGGATTCTCGAAGAAAAGATGTCTTTTTAGACAGCATTCAAGTGGTACTGGGACATCTTCTTTTGCCAGAAAGAAAGCAAGTGCCCAAGACTAATTGGGATATATCAAAGGCATACAGAAGCCGACTTGGAGTTGCTCCTTTTGGGGAAATTTTGGAAAAGTTAAATATCAAAATATTACTAACCATAATAATTGTAAAATATTGAATTAATAAACACATAAGAATGAATAGAAGTTCATTAAAAGAGGGGGAAAAAATAGAAGAGGAAAAGGAACTAAAAAGAGAAATGAACTTAAAAAAAAAAGAACAAAAAGTAAAGGAACTTAAAAAGAGAAGAGGAAAAGGAGCTAGTTTTCTGTCATTGGAGTAGACTATTTAACCAGCACTTTACTCTGAAAAGCTGGTAATTAAAGTAAAAGGATTTGTCTTATCTTTATATAAAGAAATGAGTTCTTTCTCATTTGATTGCAAAAGGCTCTTTACAGAAGAAAGCTGGCAAATATATATTATATATAATGTTACAATTTGAAAATCACAATTTTGCAGTCCATCGTGGAATAATTGATTCATGCAAAAATTATCAAGTGCTACAGCCGTTAGGGAAAAAAGTTGGAGAAAAGACATTTACACAGTGCAAAAAAATCATCCCTCCTTCTCTACACACACACACACATACACACAAACACACACACACAAGTGTATCTTTACAATGTAAATATCTGTTCGTCACCCTCTTAGAGGAATGATTAAAATCTGCATCTCTAGTAGGGGTAAGAATTGAAACTATGTGCTTTCTAATTATGACACAATATAAAGTTCACGACCTCGTGAATGAAGTTATCTTGTCAAATGTGTTTAATCCAAAAACAATTAACACATTAGACCTAACTTACAGTTTACTGAAAATACAGGGGCTATAAAAAAAGTTAATGATATAATGAAAAAACTGTTAGGCAAATATGATATATAAGGTACTGTATAAGAAAACTGGTCTGCTCATTTAGAAGACTCAATGTCGTGACAAAAATGCAAAGGAACTTTTCTTAATTAAAAGGCACATAATAACCAAAGGCAGCGTTTGAACCTTGGCTATATTCTAATTTAGAGAAATAAAAGGTAAAAGACATATTTAGGATAAATGGGAAAATTTGGATATGGTCTCTATAATAAAATAATGTTGAGGAAATATCAATTTTCTTAGGTGTGACATTGATATTGTGGTTTTTATAGTAGATTGTCTTTTTATTTAGGAAATTCAAGTTTTGAAGTACTTAGAGATGAAATTGTCTTAATGTCTGCAACAGCTTTTCCGTATATTGGAAACATTTTATAATAAAATGTTGGGAAAATGAATTTAAAATAATTTCTGCCAATTCCTAAATGTATATCCCCAGTCCAGATTGTTCGCTGAGCTTCACAGACATATTGTCAACCGCCTTTTCAAAATTGCAGTTTAATTACCTAATAGACATCTCCAACTTTCCATGACCAAACATGAACTTCTGATCTTTCCTTCTAAAATGCATCTATCTGTGGTCTCCCACATCTCAGATGATGGAAATTCTATCCTTCCAATTGCTTAAGCCAAAATCTTAGAAAATGTCCTGAACACCACTTCTTCTCTCCAACTCCATATACAATATGTCAGGAAATCCTGTTGGCTCTAAAATGAAAGTATATTCAGAGTATCAGCACTTCTCATCACCTCCACTGCTACCACACTTGTTCAAGCCACTATCTTAACCTCTTCCTCAAATTCCTGGAATAACCTCCTAACTGCCTTGTTTCCATCCTTGCCAATTTGCAGTCTGTTCTTAACCCAGCATTAAGAGTGACCCATGTCAAAGTTCAGTGTTCCAGGGCTGGCAGGGAAGTTCTGCCATCTTAAACATCACATCTTCACACTAGTTACACTTTTTGCTATTTAATAGCTAATGAAGAGGGAGAAGTCCAGCCAAAGCATCTTTAAGGAGATGACCTGAGAGTGGTATACATCAATTCTTCTCACGTGCCATTGGTCAAAATTTGATTATATGATCACAATTAGCTGTGAGAGGGACTAGGAAATATAGTCTGTTATTGGATGATAATGACTCTAGCTAAAAATCAGAGTATCTGTTTGTAAAAGAAAGCATGGAAAAATGCATACTAGGGAGATTCAGTATTTACCTCAATTAACTAGTCTGGCTACCTGAGTATTTATGAATTTACTGCATCCAGCCCAAAATCCAGGATTTCATAATGTACATTCCTCTTCATCATATCTGGATTTGGTTCTTCAAAATCAAGCCATCTGTTAACTAAATGGAAAGATAGATGCTTCCCTCTCTCCTAATATATATTGATAGAATAGGAACAGTATAACCATAACAAAATGAACATTCATAAAAAGGAAAGAAAGGGGAACACAGAGTAGTCAGTATTCCAGAGCAGTTATAAAAGTCTGATGGACAGAAATCACCAAGACTCGCTCCCCAGGCTGTGGGGAGGTTACTTGGTTCATCTATCTGGCTCCTCCTGGTTTCCGCCTTCTGAGAATACCTCCTTTATCCATTGCTCTCCATGATCCTTGCTTCTGGGACATCTTTGTCCCTTATCTTGTGTGACCAACTCTGAAGTAGGATGAGTTGGAGAGTGTCCCTTCCTTGGGGACTGGCCAGTTTTCATAGCCCACTTTCTGCTGGTGAAGGTTTGGGGGCTCAAGTTTGCTCTGGGGATCAATATAAGCCATGATGTAGAAGAGGCTTTGGTTTCATTGGCAAAACAATTCCCTCAGGGGTTTAGTAGACTTCTAGCTGTTTGCTTCCGTTCAGTACTTGTGAAAGGTAGCACACCCAAATATCTCAACAGGTCATTATTGCTAAAACTGCAATCTTTCTCCTCTATTTGCTGGCTTTTGTGTTACCCTACCTCCTTTAGGCCAAAAAATAAAAATGGCTCCCATGAGGGCAACTGAAATAACAGAAACAATGGACATCTCTGATCTGATCTTTACATCTGGATAACTCTGTGCATTGTCTTATCTCTTGCTGTTTGATGCACAGATATAGTTAGAGTTTTTAACTTGGAAAGACCTCAAGTGTCTGGACTTTCCAGCACTTTAACTTTAACTTTTTAGCACTTTAACTTTTTAGAGATTCTCTTTTAAAAAAAGTGCTCTTCTGAAGTCCATCTCCACGTGAGACCTGGAAATTCTTGTCTGTGTCCATTTCCTTCTTGTAGTCACTTGTTAAAAGTGTAAGTAGCAGCCAACACACAGAAACATTCTAAATTTTGCCAGCTAATTTCCTCAGATCGACAGTCTCAGGAGCACATGGTCTGCCTTCCAAGTTATGGCAACAATAGTTTTACCGAACATTTTGCCACAGCATAATGACATTCTCCAGTTTCCAACTCACAATATTTGTGAATTTTCTATCTGCCACATTATGCATGTCACATATAATCATAGTTTTTATAATAGCATCCCACTTCCAGGTACCTTTTTATTTCAGGAAATGTTTAACAATTTGAGATCTAGAACGATATTCCAAAATACAACGGCTTTTTATTAAAAAAATGTTTTTGTCTCTAATACAATGGTTTAGAAACAAGCAATCCAAGACTGGGAACTTACAAGTATGCTCTTAATCATTACCATTATCTAGCTTCCACAGAAGAGAAAGCATATAGTCTACGATAAGCATCTTAAAGGAGATCTTCAGGAAGTTGTACACGTCACTTCTACTCATGTAGCACAGGTATAAATTTAGGCACATGGACACACGTAATTATAACAACAACAACAAAAAAATCAGTAATAGAGTGCTCACATACTCACCAACAACTTTAGTTTTCCACTGTTATTGATCTTTATCACAATCACCTGAGTGCTAGTTGCTCTGCTGGACATTAGAGATACAATAGACAAAAATTGAGCAAGATATTATCTCTAGTATTACAGAGTGATTCAACTTCGGGGGAATCACCACTAGATTCTGTTCAAAATTGCATGAAACATTAACTGTCATGTAAAGTCATTGCCAACCTTGAGAAATTGAGAAGAATAAAGACATTCCTGGGGAAAAACGGAGATGTCAGCGTAGGGCAAAAAATGGAGAAAAACAAAAGATTGCCAGAAAAGAGGCATAAATCGATAGAAAAGAGGAGGCATTTGCTTGAGGATAAAATGATAAGTGAAAAAATATGAGAATGAGGTAAAAATCAGAAGGGATAATTATTATGACTGTACAAACGTGCCATGGACACGGGTCATGTATGTTCAAGGAAGGGTGAATTCACATAGCAGTGCTAGTGAAGATTTCATTGTTTAGACCTGATTAGCTTGGTCTTTTTCAGTAGATGGTATGTTGCCCCATCCAGGTCTCCCTCTCAGGGTCCAGGCACACACTACAGCTGGTGTGAGTTGTGTTGATTGCTAGTGGCTCACAGCTATGCCCTTCTCCAGACTGTCCTCACTCTAAGGGAGCTGCCAAAATGAAATTCACAAGCCCTCCCTAAGGGAAGCCCACTTTGAATAACTAGTGGATGCCAGAGTACAAAAGCCAGACAACTTGCCTAAATTTGGGACAACACTTAAGAGCTACCCCAGCTCTGGAGACCACCCATCCATCCCAGGAGTGGACTGGGAACTCCATTTTAATTATGTCACAGTTTAAATTCTGCCATTGACCAATTAATATTGCTTCTTTCGTTCCCGTACAGTTGTTGTTCCTGGTCTGATTATCACAGTTTGGAAACTAGAATTTCTCTCACACATTACATAGCTCTGAAAATGGGTAAGCTTTACAGCTGGCGATCCAGTAATACTTTCCCTTAAGGCTCTAACACTATACTATGACTTAATCTATTTTCAAGGCCATAGCTCATCAACAAATTAGGGTCTGGCAATAACTGCATTAGTCTTCATCAGTCTACAACATACCACGGCAATCATCTAAATTTTACAATTTACAGATAAAGAATCTTAGCTCACTTATGTGATATTCACATCACTTACTTGCTTAGATGTGTCTCTTTGCTGTCTTCTTAGAGGGCAGGGTCATGTCTAAATCACTGTCATGTTCCCAATTTCTATTTAGTACTTTGAATAAAATAGTTGTTTAGAAGGTATTTGTTCATAATGTTCTTAGAAAAGATGAGGGGAGGAAGGACTATGAATGAAAATTGGGAGCCATTCGTTATTCCTCCTTTTAAGTTACTTTCAATACCCAGTTAGTTGTTAGCATTTTAAATTCTAAGGCCTACAGGTCCTTACAATTTATACTCTCCTCTTCCTTTACATTGTTACTGCTTTGCTGAAGCCCTCATTATTTGACACCAAAAATATTAAACTAGCCTCCTAATCCTTTACTTAATTTAACCTTCACAACGTATCTAAATAGATCATTCTAAAAGAAACATCAAAGACATAAATAAGACGATGTAATGTCCCTGCTTTATATGCTTTCTCTGAAGACAAAATTCCTTGCCCAAATGTCCAGCCCCTTAATATTGTGAGCTTTGCCTACATCCCCACGCAATCTTCTGGCACGTCCTCTGGTGCACCTGCACTGGAGTAACACCAACAACCTTCATCCCAAATGTGTCTTCTACTGCGATACTATGTCCTTTGCTAGGAATCTCCCTCCTTTCATTGTTTGCTTACTTAATTCCTAATGATCCTTAAATTAAACTACCACCTATTTTAAGGAACATTCTCTGATTTTTTTCTTTACCTAACAGAGTTTTAAAATGTCTTACGTAATACTCTAGCTTCCTGAAAGATTAAATAACGTGTTTCATAGTTGAATAAGGAATAATACTGCCAATTGGAGAATAGAACAATAAAGAAAGGAGAAAACCTTTCAGTTTTAGGTAAAGACACTTTCATTTATTGGGAGCTGGTTAAGAATGTAGGAAATAAATGTTGAATTCACTCACAGAAGGAACTCAGAAATTTTAGAACAAAATGTAAACACAACAGGAAAAACTATCTGGTGTAGTACAGATATTATGGGCTTCAAATTAGTTTCCTGACCTCTCTCTCTCTTTATGTATATACAGTCAGTTCTAATTATTCACAGTAGTTATGTTCTATAAAGTGGCAGAGAACACTGAATTAGCAAATACAGAACCACTGCTCCTAGGGGAAATGTAGCAATGGGTTCCTGCCAGCCCCTGGTCAAGACATTTTTGTCAACCAATCAATACACAACCTTGTTTTATATGTGTTCATATTTAAAGAAACCTTATTTAATATATATTGTTGATTTAATAATGTTTAACTCATGGCCAATAGCACTATACCCCATACACGAATGAAGCTTCTCTAACACACTATGTACTTCTTAAGGCACATCACAGCCTTCTTGCACTTAGGAACACTAGACAGCACTTTAGCACTACACGGGGGACTATTTTAAACAGTGAAAGCACCAACAAAAGGCACAAAATTTGAAATACATGGCACTAAGTAGATCAAACAAAGGACACGTTTACTGAATGACAGTCAAAACAAGAAGACAGTGTCACCTTGTTCAACCTCAGTTGGGAACATGTACGCTGGGTGACAAGTTTTTTCTGCTCTGCACATGTCTGAGA
The DNA here is from genome assembly GCF_057802395.1 of Ceratotherium simum simum. NCBI lineage: Eukaryota > Metazoa > Chordata > Mammalia > Perissodactyla > Rhinocerotidae > Ceratotherium > Ceratotherium simum. Next base: position 32,007,910 of record NC_141914.1, on the reverse strand, counting down.
ATGACCATGTAAAGGCTGTGAGTATTGATTTGGGGTTACAAATAAATTTTAATGAGTAGGCAAATTTACAAATACAGAATCGATGAATAATGAAGATCGACTGTGTTCAGCTCTAGTTTTGGAATATTCAGGAGAGAAATAGAGAATTGTCCTACCTTCTCTTGGCAAGCAGTACTTTTCCAAACTATAAAAGACGTTATTTCACCTATTTGTTTGTTTGTTTTTTTCTGGAAAGGTCAAGTGTTTTAAGTGGAGATTATCCAAATCAGGACAGAGAGGATCAAGAGAAGCATAAAAATTCACGAAGATGAACTTGATTAGTCCTCTTTCTACCTCCACATAGAGGACGGTGAATCACTTGCTGCACTGATACTTGTAATTAAAATGGCTGCTGCTGCTGTTTGAATTTTTTCACATAAAAAAATCTTCCTTTTTTTTTTGAATGCACCAACAATTCTTCTCTCAATTGCCTTAATCCCCTTTGAGAAATACCCTTTGCTTCTATAGCTAAGGTTTTTTTTAATTAAAGTGAGCCTTAAGAAATACTCTTTACTTCCCCTATAAACAAGTAGCATGAAGTTCAAAAAAATCACACTAGGATTTTTATTTGCAAGAAAACATTTCCTTTCTCTTTATAAGTTCCACACAGGGGCAGTAGGTGGTGGTTACTCACTCGGTGACTCTTGCTCCTTTTGTCCTTCAGTTCAGGATTTGTGACAAAAAGAGAAGGTCATTTCCTCCCTCAGACTGATCACTTGTCCCCAGTGTGTTGGAAAAGGACCTTTCTCTCTGTCCTCGCTGGGTTTTCCTGTTCAGTGTTTAGCCTAGCAAAACCAAAGCCCACATGCTATTAACCAGATGCTCTGCAGAGAATTAGAAACCCTGAAATAAAGGACAGCCAGGCTCCCTTAGAAGGAAGCATTCATGCAGACTGATTTGCTGTCTGCTTTAAACCATAGTAGTGTGGGGTAATTTACAACCTGTCATTTCCTCAGTGAGTGGGAGGAATTCTTCACATGTTATCAATGAAGGCACAATATAATTTGAAGTGTTCTATTCTCCAGCCTTTTGGTTTCAGTTTCCTACATCCTCTGAAGGGATGGGCAATGCCTAACTAAAATGATGGCATAAAATTGATGCTTCGTAAATATTGGTCATAGCAAAGATAGTAGAGAAGGAAGGGAAGGAGAGGGAAGAGAAGGAGGAAGGAAGAAGAGAAAACACATGCGCAGGAGGGTCATTAGTGTCAAATACTGCTGGAAAAAATAAGAGCAGAAAGGACTAGAGAAGAAGACTTTTGATTTGACCACTAGGTTATTCATAAAGAAGGAACAATAGCAGAGTTGAGAGCCAGTAGCCAGATTACAATTTAGAAAGTGAATGGGGGTATTTCAGTAAAGATGGTGGGTTGAACACATGTATCTGATTCACCCCCTCTTGAAACGCCACTAAGACCCAAATCCCACTGAAATTTTTGAGGCATATACAAAGATGGGGAGAATAAGAGCAGAGACATCAATAACAAAACTGCAGATGCTAGAAAGCAGATGGAATGGAGACAACTGACTTAGCAGCACCGAGAAATCCAAATGCTGAGACTGCAGTGGAAAGAGTCAGGAATCATCTTGAGGAATCAAAAGCACTAGATAACTCAGGGAGTGGTGGTGAAGGGAAGTACAATGTGTGTGTTTGGGGGTGTGGTGGTAACCCCTTCTCAAGTCACAGGAGTTCCATCTAGGAATCCACTGTTTCTAAAACAGCTTGCAACTATCTCTTCTATTTTAGCACATCTCTGAGCAGAAGACGGCGGGTCTATCCACTGAAAGGATAAAGCTGAAGGTCTGTCAGTCAAGGTTCAGACAGGAGGCAGAGTGACTATGAGCGTTATGTGATTAAGTGTGTGTTATAAGAACTAGACTTTACACAACTGTGGGAGGAGCTGGAGAATCAGAGAAATCACCACCCAGTCAATCTGAGTAGCTAAGCATGTCCAAGAGTGGAGTGGAACAGCAAAGAGGAAGCTCGTGGAAAGGTCTATGGGGAGCTATTGCTCCTATGTAGCTATTACCCCTGAGAATATTCAGCAAAGCCTCTGGAAGTGGCGCCCCCTGTGGTCAGCATCGTGAACACTCAGGAATTAAAACCAGATGTGGAGCTCAGGAGAGTGAGGGCAAGTGGCAACCTGCCAACTCCTCAACGTCTATCTGACCTGTCGACCATGAAAGAGCTTCAGAATGTATTCAGCGATGCTTCACTTCTTCCTTTTAAAATCTTACTCAAGTTTCTCTTTTGGTCAAGTCTAACTTGGAACAATACAGGGAAGGAGATTCTGGTAAATGCGTTTCCTGGCTCAGCCAAGTTGACCACTGAAGGTGTCTGCACTGAGGCACTCTAAGGACAGGTGAAAGCTAGTGTAGTTTATGTAAACAAGGGAATCAAATAAATCGATGCGTATAAAATGCTGATCTCTCAGCCGTCTTCTCTCACTCCTCAAATACTGGCAACTAGGCTTTTACTTTCCAGATTAGAGATGGGAAGGGAACTCTCATGGAGTCTGATTCCCAATTAAAAAAAATGCCTAAATATTTGGACATCAGGGGTCTCCTAACAAATGACTTAGCCCAATCATGTTACAGTGAAACCACCATGCTCAGAGTTGCTCATCAGTCTTTTAGTTCAAAACTCTCTTGAATATGAAGAGACAACCAGGATAACTAGATATCTAAGAAAGCCTCTAACACAGAAGAGGGAGTTCAAAACAATAGATTAATCAAAACGACTTGGAGAAAGCTGAGACCGCAAGAGAAAAGAAAAATTTTAGAAAGTATCATTGATATTTTCAAACAAATAAGGTGTCATATTGCATTCACCAAGCAACTCCAGGATACTATGAAAAAGAACTATTCAAAAAACAAAGATATCCCACAAAAACTAAATATGAGAAGAAAAATGTAAAATTCTATAGAATCTTTATTAGCTAAAGTTGAAGATATCTCAAAAGGGTAGTCCAAAATGATGGAAGAAGTGGAGCAAAAAATCATTCAAAAAAAATTTCCAAGACCAAATGTTTATTTAACCAAAATTTTAATAAATCTCTGCTTGGAGAACAAGATGGAAGTTTGCATATATCTTTGGAGATATGGAACGGGGAAAAAGCTAAATTTTCATCTTTCATAGTGAGGAGTCAATAAACAATGCCCAAATCTGAAAAAAAAAAAAATATCAAGAAATAGTGATACAACCATGGTCTTTATTAAGATATTCAGGGAATGAAAGTACATATAAAAGGAGTTAATTGAAGATGATTGTCTCTGGAAAAGGGGAAGAGGGGAAGAAGGATCTGGAGAACACTATTTGTCTTAACAAGTCTGGTAGAATCAGTGACTCTTTGAACTGAGTAAATGCTTAACTTATAGAATTTACACTTAAAAAAATGACTAGGTAGAGAGGAAATAGATGCAGTCAGTTAGATTAATTTGATGTAAGCAGGGAAAATACACAAAAGGCAATATATTGACATAGGAGATGTGGCAAGGAAGAGTGTGTGGGATACTGTGAGAGGAATAGGGAAGATGTGTGAATATCAGTAGTTCTGTGGGACAGCAATCAATAAGATGAAGAGAATGACTATACAGGAGAAGGGACAGTTGATTGATATACTCAAGAATTCTCGGCAAAATCAAAGAACACAAAAACGGTTTATCTTTTTGAAAGATGAGAGACACAATCTCCTGAGAACAAAGTAAAAGAAGAACAGAGAAGTCAAATAAAAATATGACATAAAGAAGTGGATCTTGGGGCTGGCCCCGTGGCTTAGCAGTTGAGTGCGCGCTCTGCTGCTGGCAGCCCTGGTTTGGATCCCGGGCGCGCACTGACGCATCGCTTCTCCGGCCATGCTGAGGCCACGTCCCACATACAGCAACCAGAAGGATGTGCAGCTATAACATACAACTATTTACTGGGGCTTTAGGGAAAAAAAAGGAGGAGCATTGGCAATAGATGTTAGCTCAGAGCCGGTCTACCTCAGCAAAAAGAGGAGGATTGGCATGGATGTTAGCTCAGAGCTGATCTTCCTCAAAAAAAAAAAAAAAAAAGAAGAAATGGATCTTGCTCTAGGAAGACCTTGAAGCAGCCATGCCAAAGGGTAAAGGAGCACACTGTTGGCGATGGAGGCAAACCCATCGTCTGAGCACTCAAATCACAGGGCTCACATTGCTGCACCTTGTGCTTCAATATATTGAAGTAGACATATCATTTCAAAAGAACAATTTCTCATGAAATATATCCTTAAAAATTAATATAAGAATGTGTATGATTCATCTTCCTTCCATCTCTCTGATTTTTTTTAATGCCCTTCAGCTTTGAATCTCGGTCTTGATTGAAAGTATTCACTATTTAAATAATAAATGGAATAAAATTATTCGGAAAAAGTCAGATAAGAATTAATTGACCATATGGGAAGCTTTTGTTTTCTAATTAGGTAATTACATTTATTTCTATTAATTTTCAATGTTCATCAGACTGAGGGAATCAACTTGATCAACAGGCAAACAACAGAGAGGAAAATCCTCAAATATATAATAAAACAATTTATAAATATTCTATACCTTAACAGAATTGTATAGAAATGGACGTTGAAGATGCTATTATTTAAAATGTTATTTTTCTTTTTAAATCTGCCTTAACTCACTTTTACTCAAAAAAATGTAAGGCTATTTATTCAGAAAAGCAAACCTTGTCTCACTCTTTGGAATAAATGATTATGAAATGTTTATGAAATATGTATGTGAATTACGCTAGCTGTGTACCCGAATGCAAAGGGAACATGCATAATCTTACAAATGTGGCAGTATTCCCACAAACCCCAGAAACCACATTAGCCAAACAGCTAGAGCTCAGTAGGCTTTCCAACAGGACAGTTTGTTTCAAGGAAGGTCAGAGTGACCTTGCCCATTGCTGAGTCTGTAAATAAGTAATTACTGAATTACAAAGCAAACGGACTCCACGGTCTGCCTAGGCGGAAAACAGTATTAGCACAGAAGAAAATCTGTTCCTTGCCCACACATCCTTTCTCTTCTAAAAATATCCCCTAAGCTCCCAATACCTTCAGTGGAGACAAGAGGAAAAGTACCATCATTTGCTGAGTACCTACCATGTGTCTGGTACTTTACAGATATAATTACAGAGCTCTGTGTCTCATCAATAACAAATAGAATGGTGATTTCTGCCAAGAAGAAATTACTCACAACTATTATAATTAACATGGATGACTGTAATGAGGATTAAATGCATGCTGGGCTCAGAACTATGCAGGGAAAGGGGCAGGAACACTGAGAAGGCCACACATCCAAGACCCAGGGACACAGTATCTGGCTCAGGATGAGGCTTAATCATGACGGAGAGCACCCTCCACCCCCTAACCCCCCCAGACTTGCACATATCAAGTAACAAGTAACTTTCTACAGATGGAATCTCTGTGAGGCACAACAAACAGAGAATGGGAACACCAAACACACACACACACACACACACTCACACACACACTCACACACACACACACACACTCACCCCTAGCATATTGTGTTTGCATGGCTGAAAACAAAAAACAGAAATCTGGAAAGTAGCCAGAGAAAAGAAACATTACACAAAGAGGAATAAAGATTAGAATAATAGCAGACTTCTTTCTTTTCAGAAATCATGCAGAAAACAATGGAGTAACATCTTTAAAGTGCTAAAGAAAAAAAATCTGTCAAACTAGAATTCTGTACCAAGCAAAATTATTTTACAAGAATGAAGAAGAAATACTTTCTTTACAAAAAAGAAAAACTCTGGGAATTTATGGCTAGTAGACACAATCTACAAGATATGATAAAGGAATTTATTCAGGCGGAAAGAATATGATGCCAGACAGAAACTTGGATCTATACAAAGAGATAAAAAGAACTAAAAATTAAATAAGTGAAAGTAATATAAAATTTTATGTTCTTAATTACATTAAAATATAACTGAGTGTTGAAAGCAAAAACTGTAGCAATCTAATTTATGTTTATAGCATATGTAAAAGTAAAAGACATAAAAACAATAGCACATAGAATGGGAGAGAGGCAATAAGATTATATATGTACAAAACATTTGAAGCAGTATAATATTTGAAGAGATTCTGATTAATTAAATACATATGGTAAACCTTAGGACAACCACTAATAAAACTTCATAAAAAAGAGATATAGGAGCTGGCCCAGTAGCATAGTGGTTAAGTTTGGCGCACTCCACTTTGGCAGCTGGGGTTCATGGGTTCAGATCCCAGGTGCAGACCTACATCACTCATCAAGCCACACTGTGGTGGTGACCCACATACAAAAAGTAGGGAAAGATTGGCATAGATGTGAGCTCAGGGCCAATCTTCCTCAAGCAAAAAGAGGAGATTGGTAACAGGTGTTAGCTTAGGTCTGATCTTCTTCACCAAAAAAAAACAAAGAGAGAGAGAGAGATAAATTAGAAAGTCAATATAGGAAATAAAATGGAATCAAAAATATACACAACTAATCCAAGAGGTGTAAAAATAGAAAAAAAGAAAGAACAGATGAAATAAATAGAAAATACCTAACAAGAGAGTAGATTTTAATTCAATCATATTAATAATCACATTAAGTAGGAATCATCTAAAAACTCCAGTTAAAAGACAGTGATTATCAGATTGAATAAAAAAGCAACACCAGGGGTTGGCCCGGTGGTGCAAGTGGTTAAGTGTGCATGCTCTAGTGCGGCGGCCCGGGGTTTGCCCGTTTGGATCCTGGGCGCGCACAGACACACTGCTAGTCAAGCCATGCTGTGGGGGCGTCCCATATAAAGTGGAGGAAGATGGGCATGGATGTTAGCCCAGGGCCAGTCTTCCTCAACAAAAAAAAAAAAAAAAGAGGAGAATTGGCAGATGTTAGCTCAGGGCCGATCTTCCTCACAAAAATAAAAAAGCAACACCAAACTATTTACTGTATAAAACAAAATCGCTTTCATATGAAGATATGCTAAGAGTAAAGGGATGGAGAAATATCTCCCATGTTAACACTAATCAAAGAAAGCTAGGGTTGCTATATTAATAAGACAAAACTTAGACTTCCAAATAAAGAACACTGCCAGTGTTAAACAGGACATTACCTAACAAGATGGGGTCAATTCTCTAAGGAGATAGATATAATAATACCAAATGTGGAAGTGTCTAACAGCAGAGTTTCAAAATACCTGAAGTAAAAGCTGACAGAACTAAAAGCAGACGGCCATGTACCAAAAAAAAAAAAAAAAAAATCTTGATACATACTTCACAACTTTTACAAAAATTAACTTAAAGTGGATCATAAACACAAATGTAAAATGTAAGACCATAAAACTTCTAACTTTGGGGCCGGCCCAGTGGTGTAGTGGTTAAGATCGTGCACTCTGCTTAGGCATCATGGGATTGGATTCCGGGCATGGACCTACGCACTGCTTATCAAACCATGCTGTGGCAGGCATCCCACATGTAAAGTAGAGAAAGATGGGCATGGATGTTAGCCCAGGGCCAATCTTCCTCAGCAAAAAGAGGAGGATTGGCAACGGATGTTATCTCAGGGTTAATCTTCCTCACAAAAAAAAACAAAAAAACAAAAAACTTCTAGCTTCTAGAATACAACACAGGTGAAAAATCTCCATGACCTTGGTTTGGGAATTTTTTTCCTTTTGGACACAATGTCAAAACGTAATCCATAAATAATAATAATAATAAATGAAACTATCAAAATCAAAAACAATTGTACTGCAAAGACACTATTAAGAGAATGAAAAGATAGCCATAGACAAAAAGAAATGTTTACAAAGCACATATCTGATAAAGGATCTTTATCCAGAATATATAAATAACTCTAAGAAGACCAACAATCTAAAACAAATGGGGAAAAGGTCTGAACAAAAACAACTATACACAAACACTGTACTCTAGCTGATAAGTTCCTTTCCAATAAGGGTACCAATTATCAGTTCTGAAACTGCTTTTTATTTATTCTGAGGTTGAACAGATAAGTAAATATATGACAGATAATGAGAGCCAGTTTTCTCACCCTCAGAGAAAGAAGCTAAAATAAAGGGGGGATAAGAGGAGAGGAATAGAGGGAGAATGCTAGAATTAATCCTGTGGTGCTAGTTGGAATTGGAGTTATCTGTATGAATTCATGCTTTGCTTTTTGGTGCTTTAAATATGTATATGCATATTGATACATACAGAAATACATATACCTATACTTATACATGGGTTAATATATTTATCTATATTTTTTAGCTCTGTCCTCTGAGGGGGCCTAGAAGTGGTGATATCCATTAGCAATAACACCTAGCATACATATCTTGACTTCTTAATATCATTCTCCTACAAAAGGAACTAGAGTTCCTTGGAGAAATGCTTGACTCCAGGGCTGGGGCATTAAAAATGCAAGATGAACTTGAAAAATCTTGTGATGCCATCATAAATAAATAAATGAATGGAATGATGGAGGCTTGTTGAAAAGTATGCCAGAGTCAACCTGAAAGAGTTGACAATGGTCAAATTTGGAACAATTTGAGCAACACAATAAACAACTATTGGATTGTATAGGATTATAACACAAAAAATAAAATAAATATTCATGATTTCATGCTGATATAAACAAATGGTTAAATGAATACAAGAGGGAGAAGGAGTATTGCATTTCTTCCTTACAAAAGAATTCCCATTAATATATATATAATAAAAGAGGGAAATAGAAAATCGCAATAAGAATATCACAGTAACAATTGCTGCAGGCAAGATCCATGGAATACGAAAATTAGTAGGTTAAAGTTTTAAGGGGAAACACGGTATTTGTATAGCCTTAATGTACCTTGTCATAAATATTTATTAAGTGTAAAGAGAAGAAATAGCAATTTACAGTGCACAAATCGGCAGATACCACCTTAACCAAGTTATCACTGATACTATAACCAGTAATAAATCATATTGATACACTAAGAAGGGCACATTATCTCTGTGGTATTTTTGTCCACTCAATCTAATCTTGAGAAAATATCAGATAATCCCAAACTGAGGAACATTCTCCAAAATACCTGACCAGAACTCTTCAAATGTGTTAAGATCAGGAAAGACTGAGGAGGCGTCACAGATTGGGGAAGACTAATGTAAGACATAACTACTAAATGTGATGTGGGATTCTAGATTAGATTTTGGAACAGAAGAAGGCACATTGGTGAAAAAATTGGTGAGGTTCAAATAAAGTCTGTAATTTAAATAGTATTGAGCCAATGTTGATTTCTTAGTTTTGATAACTGTACTATGATTATGTAAGATGTTAACATTAGACCAAGTTGGATGAAGAGTAAGAGGAACTCCTTATGCTGTTTTTGTAACTTTTCTATAAAACTAAAATAATTTAAAATAAGAATATTTTTTTAATGCCGCATTCTTTTCCCAGATCCTGTTATATCTGACTTGGATCTTAGGCCTGGGCATCAGTATTTTTTCTAAAGCTCCCTGGTTGATTCTAACGGCATTCAGGGTTAACAACACTGTTAAAGGGGTAAAAGAATCAAGAGAAAGTGAGAATAATCATACAAAAGAGTCAAAAATTAATGAGCAGAATAAGCAGCAATTTACTTAAATTTGCCAGAAATTTCATTTATACAAAATATGTTTACAAAATCCCATTTATGTTTGTTTCAGCAGGATTACTGACGCTGCTCTTGGAGGAGAAGGTGACAAAATAATTGCGATGTCTGGGTAATTGCATACAAAGTATTTCTCTCTTCCTTCATATTTTTTGTTTCTCTCAAAAACAGATTTATAATTGCTAATTATATAATCAGGAGAAATAAATTTAAAAGACACAAAGAAAAATATGCCTTCTAAGTGATCCTTATGCACTTGGAATGTCAAGCACTTTTGCCCTGGTGCAGTTATTTCACAGGTCATCTGAATGGCGGGGGTATATTGCCGGACAGCACGTGGAGACTTGGATGGTAGAAGTGAAATAATCCTAACCTCTGTCTGAGTTCTGGAATACCAAGAGCCAAAAATCAACATATGCACAACCAGCAACTCTTTCAACCCTCCCTGGGAGTCGGTGTCTAGACAAATCGCTTCACTTTTAGACTGCGTGAGTTATTAGAAAACTGTCAATACCATGACTCCTTTCTATTCCAATCTACTTGACCCTTGAATCCAGGCCTTTAAACATCATTTAAATTAGCTATCACTTGGAGAATGGAGGACAAGAGTGTATGAGAAGAAAAGTTCAGGGTCAGTCCTTGGCTCTTATATTGACTCAATCACCCAAGGACCTCAAGTACAATTGTATAGAAGTGTAAGTTAGAAGCTTACGTAAAATAAATTCAAAATCTTCCCACCTACCATCCCAAGTCCCAAATCAGAACAATAAACACTTAGTAGGCTTGCTGAGTTCACCCCATAGAGGTGTTTTGGTTTAAAGAAAATGAACTAACATTGAAAAATGGGTAATTTTTAATGAGAATACAGATCTCCACCCTCTTTGAATCCACTAGATCCAATGGTAGAATTCAGCCAGATAAAACAAGTAGTTAGCCACAGTCTAAATTACTCCATATTACCTTGCACTAGGGACATTTTACTAATTTATACTACTTGCCTGTATAGCTATATGAGTTTGTAACACCTGATTAGATCTTCAGAAATGGATATTCCTTGCTGATGAAAATGGTTTATTATCTTAAAAAAAGAAAAAAACCTAGAGTAATTAACATGGTGAAAGATCTCAAGATGTATTAAGTCAGAGGAATGAGTGAGAAGCAAGCTAACAATCTTTGAGCACCAAAATGTGCTAGAAATTGTGCTAAGCACATTTGCTATTTAACTCCATTTACTATTTGCAATGATATTATACATAGGTATTATAAATCTCACTTTATGGATGAGTCCTAGAGAGAAGAGAGCACATGTCCACTGCAGCAGATGTAGAGATCGCAATTCTTCATTCTGTACTTCATCACCCACAGACTTGGCCAAAGGGAAGGCTGAAAGCAGGAAAATGGGGAATCAAACTGAATGCCCCTGTCGGGGAGGGGGACATTCCCCCTTCTACCCTTCTTGTGGTTGGACTAATAATAAAATTGACACAAGACCAGATTAACAGGAGAAAAACCTGATTTAATTACGTGCACACAGGAGAATCATGAAAATGATGCTCAAAAAGTGAAGAAAGCAGGCAGTATATATATCTTTTACACAATGAAACAATAAATTTGTGAGGAATGACAGGACAAAGAAACTTAGGTTTGAGGTATATAATAAGAGAGGAATTTAAAGAGAGTTTAGGCTTGAAGCAATACATTAGTAAAAAGTAACAAGGTTTGTTTATATAGCCTCCTCAGCCTTGACTTCTCTAGCTCTGGTCATAAGGATGTCTCTCTCAGCCTTCAGGCACAGGGAGGGCATCCCTCACATGGGAGATTTATTTCCTGCTTTCAAGGAGACAAAGGACGGTCAGAGTGTTCTTTTTGCCCTGGCTGTTTCTTAAATGACTTTAATTCAAAATAATCAATATGCCATTGGAGATATTTTGGGGTAGGCTGCCCTGGGCTCCAATACCCTTCAGCTGCCACATGCTTGGACCTCTCCCTATTCAAGAGTTAGCATGTTTTGTTCTCTAACGTATCGTATTTTATCAGAGTACTGAGCAGGACACTTGTATTCTGAAAGAGTTGGCATATTGCAACCTAAATCTAGAATATTGAGAGGAGCCATGTCATCATAGGATAGCAAAGCCAGAAGGAATGTAGAAACTATCTGGTCTAGTCGTTTCCAAATCTTTTATGTTTGGAATGGGAATACCCCAAGCAAAATTTTACCCAGAAGACCCGCATGTTATTCAGATAAATATACAGCCACACTAGCTGCAATGAAATGGGTCTAAAACAATATGGCTCATGTCCCTTCTGCTAAGGAGGCTGCTGGTATGCCTCTGCAGAAACATGGGGAAGGGGAAGGCAGATAAGGAAAAGAAAAATTTCCTAAACCTTTCATTTTCTGGAGAGGGAATCTAAAGTCTAAGATCATACAGAAATTAAACGGAAATGAGAAATTCAATTGGAAAATGAAGGAACTCAGGCTGAAGCTGAGATGTTACATCAGCATAGAAGACAGGAAAAACAATGACCTGGGCCCCATCAAAACCTCAAACAACTTCAGCCCACATCTTGCTGACAGTTCTTTAGAAAATGCCACAGCTGAAAAATAATTCTTCCCTTCTATATCCAATTTTATTTAAAAGATGATCTGCAGGCCTGGGTGGTAAGGTAGAAAGAGGAATGAATGGACTGGTGGTCAGAGAACAATCGCAGTTGTGCAGTTTCTCATGATCCCGGGTCCTTAATCTGCATAAAAAGGTTAATAATCCCTGCACTGCCAACCTCACAGGGCTGTGGTGAGACACGACAGTGTTTTTTAATCTGGAAAATTTAAGAAATGGAAAATTCACCTTATTTTTTACTGACAAAAGTTCTGCAGTTTGGCAATGCATTGTTTGCATCACGCTGCAGTGTGCTGAGCATGACTAAGAGCTATTATTTCATCATCTCTGGCTATGATTATTTTAATTGTCAGCTCATACGCTTGGTGGTTCCATTTTCAAAAGGCAATAATAAAATTAAGGGATCAGAATCCCTGACATGCTGTGTTATTCTTTCAGAGGCCCCAGTTTCTGCCACCTTGAAAATTGCCTTGAAGTTTCTGAAAAACCTGGCCACTCCTTCCCTTACTGCTCTCGCGACACTGCGGAGCGCTCCATAGGCTGTTTGATGGGCCCAGCTGCAGGCTGGCTCTTCGCAGCAGAGAAGTGCCTGTCAACCTCTCGCTGCCCTTGGCTGGGCTCCAGTGAGTCAGCCCTTTCCACCACCTCCTCCACTTCCAGGCAGCTGGAACAGAAGGCTGGAAGCTAGTGGCAAACTGTGGCACCCGGCTGTTTGGTCTGCCACTAATGACAGCCCCCGCTGAATCATGACTCAATAGCGCTAACTTTCCTTCATAAAGGTCCAAGTGAGAGAAAAGGGAAGGCCATTCTGACCTCTGACCTATATTCCCGCCTGCGTGTAGTATGCTCCTTTCGACTGTTCTCTATGTTTAGTAGGTGGTAGCAGACTGAAAAGTATAGGACGTTAGTGAATTTCGCCAGGCCTGTTAATCTGACCCTTGAATTTAGAAAAGAACTGTGCTACTCTCAGAAAGACAAGGAGAAAGGGAAGAAAAAGCTTTGCTTGGTTGCTGCTAAATTGCAGTAATAGTATAAAAACATCATGCATACCATTTGAACTTAAGGAAAAAAAGGAAGGGAATGCCCAGCAACATTACCCTGCCAGGATCTGCATGCGTGATTGGAGGTTGCCCAGTGATGACCTGATCTCTCTTCTTCCCTCCTGTCCCTCCCTCCGCCTGTCCCTCCTCCAGCGACTTGTTTCTCCATGGCAACTGCTTGAAAACCACTTATATCATGACACTGGTTAGTGTGGATGTCGATGTCGAGACCAGTACACAGAGTATGACTGGCTGTACTAAGACAGCCTGGTCTAACCGTTAAAAAAGTGATTAAAGAAGACAATTTAGGTGGTACAAACAAACTTTATTTAACACTTCATGAAATGGACGGTCTCTTTGCAGAGAAGTGCAAAATGGAGTAAAAGCAAGAAGCTTTAATAGGATAAAAAACAAATGACACGGAAGAGACAAATAGAAAATACCTGATTGGCTGGGGCTGCAGAGTCAACCTGGTTGGGGTGAGAAGGCCCAGAGCTGACTTGGCGTTTCGGGATTGGCTGGCTAGATATACTGCATTTTTGGTCAATGGGAGCATTTACAGGGACACAAGACTTATCTAAATTTTGGTTTGCTGACATGGCACCCTAGGCAGGAGTGACTCCATTTGGGCCTAGAAAGTTATGGTCCCCTTGCTAGAAACACATGGCACTTGGGGAAGCAGAAAGGCTCCAACGACTAAGCTGATGGCAGCTGGGGGCAGGTGAGGAGAGGCACAACCAGTTCTCCTTGCCCTTCAGGCTCTGCGGGGTCACCCCTACCTTTGGGTTCCCTTCCTTTTGAGTGTGTTAACAACTGCTAGATAACTGGTTCTTTTCTTTCCACTTTTCACTGCCACTTGTATTGTTTGTTCTCCTTTTTTTTTCCTTTACAATAATTTTTCTCCGAACACTTTCTTAATTTACCTCCACTCTTCCATTTGTTTGCATTTATTTTTCATTCCTTTCTTTTTCTTTTTGTTTGCCAAAATAATTTATTATTTCTTCCCAAGTATACCTTCCTCCACTCAATCCTCCCCCATCCACTATATTTTTTTGGATATCTTAGTTCTTCACTACTTTTTCCTTGGAATTTGTTTAAAGAAGTTTTTCTTTCTTTGAAAGTATGTTTGCTTTTTATAGCTCCCGTTTTTTCTTTTGTCCCCAAAGTGAATGTTCACAAATGCAAGGTCGATTGAGAAAAATAAAGCACGTTACCAATTGTTTCACAATAGCGAAAGAATGGATTGTGGGAGCAGGTTGATGAAAGCTTCAGAGATAGCAGTCCTGCTGGTAGCATTAACTCTGAATTTGGAATCTTTTCTGATAAACATGCCTTAGAGGGAGATAAGAGAAATCAAAGGCTGCTTTTTCAGCCGTGTAGTTTTGAAGTCGGCTAGTGCAGTTCCTGGTAGATGCCATTTTAACTCCCTTCCAGATAAAAATGTCTGAGCCTCAAAATCAAATATTTCCTTGCTATTCCCTCAGGCAACCTTGTCAAACCCTCTGTCTGACTGAAAACACCAAGTTTCACATCATAAAACAACATCTTTTATCCATAGAAGGATCAATGAACATTTTACGTGGAGAACAGGTGTGGTTTTGTGGATATGAGCAGTGCAGCCAGTGTAGCTTGACTTCGCTTTATGCATTAAATGTGCTCCCGAAAAAGATTAATGAACATGAATATTTATGGAGTGAAGCATATTTTGTCATGGGATTGCACTGTGACTCTGGAAGCCTAATACAAAGGTGGGAGAGGATGATAGGCCAAATTTAAATATCATAGTATGCAGTTTTAAAAAGGTTAGCTTTGATAATTTGCAATCAATGCATCTTTATTTCTCTCGTGTGAAAGCCCACAAAAAGCAATCATAGACAATCTACATTATCTTTAGGAATTTATTAAAAGATACATAGTGAAATAAATCATTCTATTACTAGCTACTCATCTAGAATTCATTCTAGCTCCAAGAAATAAGAACAATTTTAAATAACTTAAGTATTAATTCCCGAGAGTTCAATAGACTGTCATATATACAATATGATGTTCTACATTACTTATTTGTCAGTGCATAGAACACCAAGGCCATAAATAGGTAAGGCCAATCACCTAAATGCCCTACCTTCAAAGCAAGTTCTAAGAAGACACTGTAAGACAACTGCGTAAATTAAATTTTGGCAAAGAACTTGAAGAAATAATATTTTTAGGAAAACATGAGGAAGATAAGCAGAATAAGTGTAGCAACAACACTAAAGCAGGAAGCAAGTAGCTTAATTAATCTTTTCTTCTTAATCACCACAGCTTTTCTTTTTTTTCCAAGTGATCTCAGGACCACCAAACCTATTAAATCAATAGCCTTCGCTTTAAAAAAGTTGTTAATATCTTTTATGTCCCATTCTTTTCTAATCCATTAATTCATTTATCTTAATTTGAGACAGGTGAAAATGACACTATTTAGGAGACTTTTTAAATAGACCAGGAAAACATGATGAGATGATGAGAGTTGAAGCAAACATGACAGATGGAGAGAAAAAGTAAATTAAAAAGAAATTGAACAGAATTAGAACTTGCTGATACATGTGTCATTGAAAAAAATAGGAAAAGGGAGAATGACTCCTCAATTTCTGGTTAGATGCTTGGATGGATGATGTTTTGCAACAGCTATAGGTTTATTTTATTTAAAATGAACTCTTTATCTTAGAACAGTTTCAGACTTATAGAAAAATTGCGAAGATAGTATAGAAAGTTCCTGTATACCCACACCCAGTTTCCCTTATTACATAGTATCTTACATTAGTATGGCTTATTGGCTAGAATTATTGAAAAAATATTGATACATTATTAGTAAGTAAAATCTATACTTTATTCAGATTTCCATGGTTTTTACCCTAATGTCCTTTTTCTGTTCTAGGATTCCATCTGGCACACAAGCTTACAATTAGTTGTCAAGTCTCCTCAGGCTCCTCTTAGCTGTGGCAATTTCTCAGTCTTCCATTGTTTTTGATGACCTGACAGTTTTGAGGAGTACTCTTCAGGTTTCAGGATGGAGGTTTGCCCTAGAATTTCAGTTTTCTAATGGGTTCTAGAAAAGTCATTGGTTTTACTTTTCATCTTTTTGTTATTGCAACCATGGGAGTGATGACTTCCAAGTTCTTTACAGGTCAGAGCTGAAACTTCAAGTCAGCAAGTTTAATTTTTAATGTACTAAATTTGAGGTTCCTCAGGTATATCTAAATGGATTTTTTGCTAGAAGAAGAGAAGTTCCTTTCCTTGTCTTTTGCGTTTCTTTGGCTTCTGCCTGGAATTATGGAATCCTTAAAAGAGACTAGGCCATGTGATCTTGTATTTGCATATTGGAAGAGAACACACTGTTAACGTTGTAAAGGATTAGATCACTCTACTGGTTCTGTTTTAACTATGCATACAAGTTGACACGGTTAGTCTTGACCAATGTTTGTGAAATTCTATGGAATGAATCACAGCAGTGAGCCCTTATGCCCACTTCCCTCAATTTTTAATGCTTTGGAAAGGGACCCACCAACATGAGACTGTAATAAACGTTTTGCTGGCTTGATCAATAAATATATGAGATGTTCTTAAGAAGCAGAGTTGAAACTTATGGCTTCTTAGTTTTTTTGTTTGTTTGTTTGTTTGTTTGTTTGTTTGTTTGTTTTAAATTTTTTGTTTATTGCAGTAACATTGGTTTATAACATTGTAAAAATTTCAGGTGTACATCATTGTACCTCTATTTCTGCATAGATTACATCATGTTCACCACCAAAATACTAATTACAACCCATCACCACACACATGTACCCAATTATCCCTTTCACCCTCCTCCCTCCCCTTCCCTCTGGTAACCACCAATCCAATCTCTGTCCTATGTGTTTGTTTATTGTTGTTATTATCTACTACTTACTGAAGGAAATCATACGGTATTTGACCTTCTCCTCTGACTTATTTCACTTTGCATCATGCCCTCAATGTCCATCCATGTTGTCACAAATGGCTGGATTTCATCGTTTCTTATGGCTGAGTAGTATTCCATTGTGTATATATACCACAGCTTTTTTATCCATTCGTCCTTGATGGGCACTTAGGTTGCTTCCCAAGTCTTGGCTATTGTGAATAAGGCTGCAATGAATACAGGGTGCATGTACCTTTGCAAATTGGTGTTTTCAAGTTCTTTGGATAAATACCCAACAGTGGAATAGCTGGATCATATGGTAGTTCTATCGTTGATTTTGAGGAATCTCCATACTGTTTTCCATAGTGGCTGCACCAGTTTGCACTCCCACCAGCAGTGTATGAGAGTTCCTTCTCTCCACAACCTCTCCAACACATGTTGTTTCCTGTCTTGTTAATTATAGCCATTCTGACGGGCGTGAGGTGATATCTCATTGTAGTTTTGATTTGCATTTCCCTGATAGTTAGTGATTTTGAACATCTTTTTCATGTGTCTGTTGGCCATCTGTATATCTTCTTTGGAGAAATGTCTGTTCAGGTCTTTTGCCCATTTTTTAATTGGGTTGGTAGTTTTGTTGTTGAGATGCATGAGTTCTTTATATATTTTGGAGATTAAGCCCTTATCAGATGTATGGTTTGCAAATATCTTCTCCCAATTGTTAGGTTGTCTTTTCGTTTTGTTGATGGTTTCCTTTGCTGTGCAGAAGCTTTTAGTTTGATGTAGTTCCATTTGTTTATTTTTCCTATTGTTTCTCTTGCCCGGTCAGATGTGGTGTTTGAAAAGATGTTGCTAAGACTGATGTCGAAGAGCGTGCTGCCTATGTTTTCTTCTAGAACTTTCTACAGTTTCAGGTCTTACATTCAAGTCTTTAATCCATTTGGAGTTAATTTTTGTGTATGGTGTAAGGTAAGGATCTACTTTCATTTTTTTGCATATGGCTATCCAGTTTTCCCAACACCATTTGTTGAAGAGACTTTCTTTTCCCCATTGTATGTTCTTCGCTCCTTTGTCAAAGATTAGCTGTCCATAGAGGTGTGGTGGTATTTCTGGGCTTTCGATTCTATTCCATTGATCTGTGTGTCTGTTTTGTGCCAGTACCATGCTGTTTTGGTTACTACAGCTTTGTAGTATATTTTGAAATCAGGAGTGTGATACCTCCCGCTTTGTTCTTTTTTCTCAGGATTGCTTTAGCTATTGGGGGTCTTTTGTTCTTCCATATAAATTTTACGATTCTTTGTTCTATTTCTGTGAAAAATGTTGTTGGAACTTTGATAGGGATTGCATTGAATGTATAGATGGTTTTAGGAAGTATGGACCTCTTACCTATGTTAATTCTTCCAATCCAAGAGCACGAATATCTTTCCATTTCTTTGTGTCTTCTTCAATTTCTTTCAGAAATGTTTTATAGTTTTCGTGTACAGATCTTTCACCTCTTTGGTTAAGTTTATTCCTAGGTATTTTTTTCTTTTTGTTGCAATTGTAAATGGATGGTATTCTTAATTTCTCTTTTTGCTACTTCGGTGTTAGTTGACAGAAATGCAACTGATTTTTGTATGTTGATTTTGTATCCTGCAACTTTCCCTATATTCGTTTATTACTTCTAAAAGTTTTCTGGTGGATTCTTTTAGGGTTTTCTATATATAAAAATCATGTCATCTGCAAATAGTGACAGTTTCACTTCTTCCTTTCCAATTTGGATCCTTTATTTCTTTCTCTTGCCTGATTGCTCTGGCTAGGACTTCCAATACTATGTTAAATAGGAGTGGTGACAGTGGGCATCCTTGTCTGGTTCCTGTTCTTAGAGGGATGGCTTTCAGTTTTCACCATTGAGGATGATATTAGCTGTGGGTTTCTCATATATGGTCTTTATTATGTTGAGGTACTTTCCTTCTATACCCATTTTATTCAGAGTTTTTATCATAAATGGATGCTGGATCTTGTCAAATGCTTTCTCTGCATCTATTGAGATGATCATGTGATTTTTGTTCTTCATTTTATTAATGTGGTGTATTACATTGATTGATTTGCGAATGTTAAACCATCCCTGCATACCTGGAATAAATCCCACTTGATCATGGTGTATAATTTTTTAACGTATTGTTGTATGCGATTTGCTAGTATTTTGTTGAGGATTTTCGCATCTATGTTCATCAGTGATATTGGCCTGTAATTTTCTTTTTGTGTTGTCCTTGTCTGGTTTTGGTATCAGGGTAATGTCAGCTTCGTAGAATGAGTTAGGAGCTTCCCTCCCTCCTCAATTTTTGGAAGAGTTTGAGAAGGATAGGTATTAAGTCTTCTTTGAATGTTTGGTAGAATTCACCAGGAAGCCGTCTGGTCCTGGACTTTTATTTTTGGGGAGGTTTTTGATTACTGTTTCTGATCTCCTTACTGTGATTGGTCTATTCAAATTCTCTACTTCTTCTTGATCCAGTTTTGGAAGATTGTATGATTCTAAGAATTTATCCATTTCTTCCAGATTGTCGAATTGGTTGGCATAGTTTTTCATAGTATTCTCTTATAATCTTTTGTATTTCTGAGGTGTCTGTTGTAACCTCTCCTCTTTCATTTCTGATTTTACTTATTTGTGCCTTCTCTCTTTTTTTTCTTGGTGAGTCTGGTTAAAGGTTTGTCTATTTTGTTGATCTTTTCAAAGAACCAGCTCTTGGTTTTATTAATTTTTTCTATTGTTTTTTTGGTCTCTATTTCATTTATTTCTGCTCTGATTTTTATTATTTCCCTTCTTCACTGATTTTGGGCTTTGTTTGTTCTTCTTTTTCCAGTTCCTTTAGGTGCATTGTTAGATTGTTTATTTGAGATTTTTCTTGTTTGTTGAGATAGGCCTGTATTGCTATAAACTTCCTCTTAGAACCGCTTTTTGCTGTATCCCATAAATTCTGGTATGTCGATTTTTCATTTTCATTTGTCTCCAGGTATTTTTTGATTTCTTCTTTGATTTCTTCATTAACCCAGTCATTGTTCAGTAGCATTTTGTTTAATCTCCATGTATTTGTGGCTTTTCTGATTTTCTTCCTATAGTTGATTTCTAGTTTCATGCCTTTGTGGTCAGAAAAGATGCTTGGTATTATTTCAATCTTCTTAAATTTATGGAGACTTGTTTTGTGGCCTAATATGATCAATCCTGGAGAACGTTCCATGTGCATTTGAAAAGAACGTGTATTCTTCAGTTTTTGGATGGAATGCTCTGTATATATCTACTAGGTCCATCTGTTCTAGTGTGTCGCTTAAGGCCAATGTTTCCTTATTGATCTTCTGTTTGGATGATCTATCCTTTTGGTGTAAGTGGAGTGTTAAAGTCCCCTACTATTATTGTGTTACTGTCTATTTCTGTTTTTATGTCTGTTAATAATTGCTTTATATATTTAGGTGCACCTACATTGGAGTGCGTAGATATTTACAAGTGTTATATCCTCTTGTTGGATTGTTCCCTTGATCATTATGTAATGCCCTTCTTTGTCTCTGCTTTTACAGTTTTTGTTTTAAAGTCTATTTTGTCTGATATGAGTACTGCTACCCCAGCTTTCTTTTCGTTGCCATTTGTGCATGGAGTATCTTTTTCCATCCCTTCACTTTCAGTTTGTAGTGTCTTTAGGTCTGAAGTGTGTCTCTTGTATGCAGCATATATATGGGTCTTGTTTTTTTATCCAGTCAGCCACCCTATGCCTTTTAATTGAGCATTTAGTCCATTGACGTTTAAAGTAGCTATTGATAAGTATGTACTTACTGCCATTTTTTAACTTTTTTTTTTTTTTTTTCCTCAGTGTTTTAGTAGTCCTTCTCTGTTCCTTTCTTCTTCTATACACGATTGATGGTCACTTTAGTTTGACCTCTGTCTGAAAGCTGTACTCTTTAACTACCCTCCTCCCTCCTTTTATGTTTTTGATATCATATCCAACCTCTTTTTTGTGCATTTGTATCCATTACGTTCTAATCGTGGAAATAGATAATTTTTCCTATTTGTGGTCTTCTTTTCCCCTTAAATCAGTCCCTTTAACATTTCTTGTAACACTGGTTTCTTGGTGACAAACTCCTTTAATTTTTGCTTATCTGGGAAAATTTTGATCTCTCCTTCCATTTTGAACGATAACCTTGCTGGGTAGAGTATTCTTGGCTGTAAGTTTTTTCCTTTTAGCACTTTAAATATATCATGCCATTCTCTTCTAGCCTGTAAGGTTTCTGCTGAGAAGTCAGCTGATAGCCTTATGGGGTTTCCTTTGTATGTAACTTAACATTCTCTTGCGGCTTTTAGGATTCTCTCTTTATCTTTAATTCTGGACATTCTGATTATGATGTGTCTTGGTGTGGGCCTCTTTGGGTTTATCTTGTTTGGGGCTCTCTGTGCCTCCTGTACCTGGATGTCTGTTTCCTTCCTTAGGTTAGGGAAGTTTTCATCTATTATTTCTTGAAATAGATTCTCTGCCCCCCTTGTCTCGCTCCTTCTCCTTCCGGGACACCTATAACATGGATGTTAGTGCGCTTTGATGTTGTCCCAGAGGTCCCTTAGACTGTCCTCACTCTTTTAATTCTTTTCTTTTACCTGTTCACCTTGGGTAATTTCTTCTAGTCTTTCTTCCAGCTCACAGATCCGTTCTTCTGTATCCTCTACTCTGCTTTTGAGTCCCTCTAATGAGTTTTTCATTTCCAGTATTGTATTCTTCATTTCTGCTTGGTTCTTTTTTATATCTTCCATTTCTTTGTTGACATTCTCACTGAGTCCATCTATTCTTCTCCCCAGATCAGTGAGCATCCTTAACACTCTTAGTTTGAACTCTCTGTCGGGTAGGTTACTCATTTCTGTTTCACTAAGTTCCTTTTCTGGGGTTTTGTCCTGTTCCCTTACTTGGAATGTATTCTTTTGCCTCTTCATTTTGCCTCTTTCCCTGTGCTTGTGTCTACATATTAGGTAGGTCAGCTACGTCTCCTGCTCTTGGATAGGTGACCTTATGTAAGTGATTTATGGCTTCTTAGAATATGTGAGTTGCCCTCCAGTTTCAGATAAATAAGGTTCTGCTTCTATATGTACCTTCTACTCTACCTCAAACTCCTTTCATATCTTCACGCCTCAATGTAGTTTTCCCTAAGCAACTATCACCCTTCTTCTCCTTTACTGATCTATTACCCTCTGTCACAAAATCTACAAAAATTTCCCCCTCTTAAAGATAAATAGGGCTTGCACACACACACGTGCGTGCACACACACACATCACTTGATCCAGCTACCAATCTAAGTTCCATTTGTTTCTTTCATAATAAATTTTTCAAATGACTGACCTCTACTAGCTTCTTCCACATCTTTACCATTCTCTCTCCTTAATCACTATGAGATATTGCCTTAGTTCATGCTGCTACTACCAAAGTACCATAGACTGGGAGGCTTAAACAACAAACGTTTATTTCTTACAGTTCTGGAGGCTGAAAGTCCAAAATCGGAGTGCCAGTAAGGTCAGGTTTTGGTAAAGGCCCTCTTCCTGCTTTCTAGTTGTATCCTCATATGACAGAGAGAGTGAGCTCTCGTGTCTTTTTCTTCTTATAAGGACACTAATCCCCTCATGATTTCTCCACCCTCATGATCTCATCTAAACTTCATTACCTCCCAAAGGCCCCACTTCCTAATACCTTCCATTGGAAGTTAGGGTTTCAACATATGAATTTTGGGGGGAACATAAACATGCAGTCCATAACAGATGTATTCTCCCAAAACTACTCCACTAAAACATTGCTCTTAATAATCTCCAGTGAAAAACAGCATGATATGAAGGAGAGAATACTAGGATAAATGTTAGACCTGAATTCTAGCTGGGATTTGAACACTTAGTCTGTATAATCTTAGGCAAGTTTCTTCCCATGGAACTTAATGCTCTTTATGTAAAAAAATGACTTATTTATAAGATTCTGAGTACTATATCAGTATAAAAAAGGGTTTTAGAGAGTAAATGAGGTTGTAGGATATCATAGAGAGCAAGAGTAAGTTTATAATTAAATAAAAATCTCTGCATAATGAACATTAAATATATGAGAAGCGAAGGGATTATTTTGAAACACAGAAAAATAAATATACTTTTCTCATTTTTTTTCAGTTGATTCCTTTGTTTTTCCGATTTTTATTTCACTAGAATAATATATTCCTCTTTTAGATTCTGTTGAAACTTGTCTGGTTAATTACTCAAAAATACAATTCCGAGAATAGTGAATTGGATATGTATGATATTGAATGTGATTTAAAAGCAACAAAAGAATACCTGAATAAAATAATTTGTATTATATATATTTTCAAGGTTTCTAGGTTTATATCATCCTGATTTCAGGAGATTACAATCACGATAGTTTTTTTCCTTCGCTTGGCCGTTGGCACCTGGCAACAAAAGTGAATTAAAATATTTGATGATTTACTCCAAGCCCAGGACGAAAAGATAGAAAATGGCCAGGAGGCCAAATATTCCTCACTGAATATTTAAAGAAATATCTACAATGGCAGGTACACAGGAATCCATCTTAGTGGTTTTGTAGGTAGTTTTGCCATATCTCCTTCAGAACTCTTTCCTTTTATAAAGAAAATAATACAAAATGGACATTAAGGTATTGCATCTCTATCTCTTCTCCCTCCCTTTTTCACCCACGTACCAATTTATATGAAGTTTTGTTTATCATTCTCAAATATGTTTTAGATTCTTGTTTCGTATGCATGTAGTCATAAATAATATATGGTAGAGATTTGTAGGTTTAACATTTTGTATAAAGAACATTTATTTGTTCTTTAACTGAAGACATCCTTTTGACAACTTGATTTCTTACTCAAAATTTTGTTCTTGAAGTTTTGGATACGTATAAACCTAGTTTAATTTAACCCAAGCATAGTACTCTATTATATGAATAAATCAAAGCCTGCTTACCCAAATCCGTATTGAGACTGAGAGGCAGTCTAGTCGTTTTTATTTTTTTGTCATTCAAACAGTGTTGCAATGAATGTCTTTGCACACTTCTCTTTAAGTATCTGTAGAATATTTAGCTAGAAGAAAAATAGAACTCCATCATCAATTTTTTAAAGTATTGTCAAATTACTCTCTATAATGAATGCACTAATTTACACTATGAGCAAGTTATTTTTAATCTACTTAATGCCATGACACGTATATATTGTCAGTAGTTTTGTAAATTGGTAATAACAATAATAATAATAACAACAACAACTTAGGCATGCCATATGCATAAGGAAAGGAGAAAAATGAACATTTATTGAACACTTAATATAAGACCATTTAGTCCTCGCAAACACCCTTTGAAGTAAATGATATTAGCATATTTATGGATAGGAAATTAAGCTTCAGAAAGGTTATGTATTTTTCTAAGGTCATAGGCAAGGGTAGAAAGTAAGATTCAAAGACAAATCTTTCTGACGCCAAAGACACATAATGCCTCTAGAACCGTAATAAATATCACTATAATTTAAAATAATCTTTTAAAATATTTTTCTTAGTTGAAGGGAACATTGAGTCAGTTTGAATTATTTCTTTCTTTCTTTTTTTTTTTTGTGAGGAAGATCAGCCCTGAGCTAACATCCAATGCCAATCCTCCTCTTTTTGCTGAGGAAGATTGGCCCTGAGCTAACATCGGTGCCCATCTTCCTCTACTTTATATGGGACACCGCCACAGCATGGCTTGACAAGTGGTGCATCGGTGTGAGCCCAGGATCTGAACCTGCAAACCCCAGGCCATCAAATCTGAACCTGCGAACCCCGGGCTGTGGAATTGGAGCGTGAGCACTTAACCGCTACGCCACTGGGCCGGCCTTGAATTTTTCCTTTTTCTATTCCATGGTAGCGAACCTCATGGAAAAGATCGTGTCATAACCACAGTAGGATTTCTGAAAACATTCCAATCTTATTATTGATGATAGGTCAAAAAAGGCTTGTTATACAATTTCTGGGATGGTATTCACCCTGAGGGAAGGTGAGAGATTTAACAGAAAGTTAGACATTTTTTGAAATTGGACAAAGCATGGAGAACAACTATTTTCAAACATTGAAAAACAGGCAGCATTGGGCTGTGACCCCTAATTTAAAAAGAAACAAATAAGGTGAGTCCTGCGATTAGCTAAATTTTGTGCCTGAAGCTAATTCCTAGAATGCAATACAAGGAGAACAAACCATGATCAGAATCCAGGGAGGTCAAAACAGTTAAAATATTCAAGGTAGACTGAGAGGAGAGAACTACACAGAGACAGAGACCCAGAAATTTGCATAAGGAATCCCTCGAGTCTTTGGCTGAATACCAATCCATGTCTGCACAGGGCAAAAGCCAATGTGTTTGGATAAAAATAACTTTTGAAGAAAGAACAATGACTGAAGAGCTATAAGATGAACAATTCTGTGTGCTCACACACACAACAGAGAATCTTCAAGTTCCCTCCAGCCAGGGTGAGGCTACCTATGGAATGCAAGAAGCATTCAGTAATGGCCTTAATGTCATGCCTTAAAAGTGGAGCTAAAGTGGGCTTAGGTTAAAGGTTACTCTAGACCCAATGTAAAACACTTAGAAGAAAACCTCAAAATGACCAAACTAATACACAAGTAACTTAATTAACTGTCAGAAAGTCTAACAATTTTTAAATAAATATGTCAAAATCCAGAGAGCCATAATTTCAAATTAATAATGTACATAATCAAATCAAAAATTAGTAAGCATATGACAAAGTAGAAAAATGTGACCCATTAGTAGAAGAAAAATCAATCATTAGAAATAGACCCAAAAATGACCTAGAAGACATGAAGGAATTAGCAGAAATGTACTTTAAAGTGCTGTTATAAAAATCCTCCATGTGCTCAACGATGTAAAGGAAAACATGAAGATGATGAGAGAAATGTAAGGTATAAAAAACTAAAGAAAACTCATAGAAATGAAAAATACAAGAACTGAGATTAACAGCAGATTCAACACTGCAGGATACATAAAAACTATTCCAGAAAGAGAAAATATTTAGAAATATAATGGCCAAAAGTTTTCCAAATTTGATGAAAATGATAAACTCAAAATTCTAAAAAGGGCAAACTCTCTGCCCCAAGAAAATAAGCATAAAGAAACTCCAACTAGGGAAGCTTTTTTTAAACTGGTAAACATCAGTGCTAAAAAGATAACATTTAAGGTGGCCAGAGAAAAATGATCCAAGTCCAGAAGGACAAGGATAAGATCATAGCAGACTTGGGGCCAACCTGATGGCGTAGCTGTTAAGTGCACGCACTCCACCGCGGCGGCCCGGGGTTCGCCGGTTCAGATCCCAGGCACGCACCGACGCACCGCTTGTCAGGCCATGCTGTGGCAGTGTCCCATATAAAGTGGAGGAAGATGGGCACGGATGTTAGCCCAGGGCCGGTCTTCCTCAGCAAAAAGAGGAGGATTGGCAACAGATGTTAGCTCAGGACTGGTCTTCCTCACAAAAAAAAAAAAAAAAAAAAACAGTTATAGCAGACTTCTCATAAAAAACTATGCAAGTAGAGATATTGGAGAGGTATCTTTAAAGTACTGGGGAAAAAATACTGTCAACTTAAAAGTCTACACACAGCAAAAATAACTTTCAAAATTGAAGTTGAAGTAAAGATGTCTTCAGACAGAGAAGCTGAGGTTCTTCATTTCCAGCAGTCTTGCTCTAGAAGAAATAGTAAAGGAAGTTCTCAGACGGAGGAAAGATTATAACAGATGGAAATTTTGATCTACATAAAGTAATTCAGAGAATGATACATATGTGGGTAAATATAAAAGGCAGTTTATTCATATTTAGTCTCCTTTTAATACTGATAATTATATTAAGTATAAAATGTGTTAAAATGCCAATTAATAGTTATAAATTCTTGGAATGGATAGAAAAGCAAGACTCAACTATATGTTTCTGTAAGAAAAAACACACCTTTTAAGAAAAAATATTTGATACATCTGTACTTGGCAATAAAAAGGAACCAACTACTGATGCATGCGAAAACATGGATAAATCTCAAAAGCATTATGCTAAGCTGATTTTAAAATTTTCAGGGGATAATTTCAAATTTCTTATCTCACTTTTTGGCAAAAATACACGGTGTGATAGAAAGAACAAGGAGCTCACAACTGAGGGAGAAAGAAGAGAATATGGTAAAAAGTAGAAAGGCAGTGTATATTAAGCCTCTACTCTATACAAGACATTCGTGAGATTTTTCTCATTAATTTCTCACAAAATCTCTTTTACAAATGAAGAAAGAATTTACAGCTTTTGAATTAATTTACATAAAGCCAGGAATTTGAACTCAAGGTTTAGTGTGTTTCTAAAGCTTGTATTCTGGTCTGTTCTCCATGTTGTTTCTCTTATCCTAGAGGACAGACTTCCATACCCAGCTCTAACCCTTACTCTCTGTGAAAATATTCACATGTCAAGTATTCATAATCTCCCTGAGCATATTTTATTGTCTGTAAACTGAGATCAAAATTTATTAAACTTACAAGGTTGTTGCAAAGAACAAATTTGTGTGGTAGCACTTTATAACTGGAGGTATTAAATACATACAATTCTATCGTTGCCATTTTTCATTTTCTTACTATTATGAATTATTAGAATTTAAATTCTGGCCCTCATTATTTACTAAATCAATGAGCATCCAGGTCATTGGCTATATCAGAAAATACTGTAAAGATTCAACATTTTACGTGTTCAGAGAACTGCCCTGCCATAGTCAACAAGTGCTCTTTAGCCACTCTGCATTCAACCATGTAATCAAAATGCAAGGCCATTGAGAAAAGAATTGGGAAGGTCAAATACCACCTCCCATAGAACCACAGAACAAGGACCCAGGAAAAATTAAGCCAGTCAGAGACACGTGACTGCATAGATAATAGTCCATTCCTGGCAGCAGCATCTGGAGGAATTTGTCAACACTGTACTTCTCTTACTTTATTTACCTGAATCAAAGGATAAAGCCTGCATATATTTATTACCACATAAGTTCATCTGGAGACAAATGTCAATAAATCTTAGAAAAAACAACTCACTGCAAAAGTTCTTGTCATTTTGTTATTTTATTAAGCGTTTGCCTGTCATTGATTTTGCATTTACAACTCCAACACTAAAACATAAATTTCAGTATATAATAGCGATGATGGCTGGATATAGTTCAGCCATGAACAGAAACAAGGAACAAAAGGTAGATCTGTGACTGCCGATTGAGCTATTTGTTTTTGCCCATGGAATTGTACAATCTTGTCACACGTTGACCAAGGTGTCCTTAAAGTTCCTCTCAGCTTGACTACACTTAGACAGGCTTATTCTTGTCTATAGGCCCCTGACCTCCCTTTTCTTAGAGCATTTACTTTAGAAAACTTGCCATTGTAAATTCTTTACCTGCCTCTTTGAGATGTTAATCTCCTCCCAGTCTCTTCCCTTTTAAATATAATCTTCAAGAAAGATAGGGCCTCTGTTTCCCAGTCTCGGTGGGGAAGACAGGAGTCTAACCTGAATAAGTGCCAATCAGCAAACACAGATGGCCTAATCACACTGGCCAATCCCCCCTCTAAAATCCTCCAGTACTTTTCCATTAGTGCACCCTAGTGTTTAAAAACCCTCCCACCTTTTGTTTCAGTGGAATTGAGTTCAATCTCTCACTCCTATTGCAATAACCTTGACCCCTATTGCAATAGTCGCGAATAAAGTCTTCCCTGCCATTTTAGCAAGTATCTGGTGCAATTTTTCTTTATCCACATACACACTTGAACTATTTTTGTGCTATAATAATGTGCAAGCATGCAAAGCATTTCAGTTTGGAAATTGATTTTGATCTAGTGTATTATTAGAGCACTGTAAGACAAAATTAATATCCCTGTGTTCAAGAAAATGAGCCTAATATTTCGAGAAATAATTCTCAGCTAACGCTGTAATTATTAACTAAGGGATCTAAAACCTGAACCCAGAGCGTTTATGTCCAAGTCCAGGGCTCTTCCATCTGTATCTCACTAATAGTTTTACTCTAAGAATTGTCTCAACACTGTTAAGTTCTGGAAAAAATTCTGATATTTAACAACATTTACTGTGTTATCAAGACATCCTGGGGCAGGGGGGCATTGATTTTGAAATCTGAGAGCAAATTCATTTAGTGGTCTAACATCATGGCTGAATAGACAAGTAGATGATGTTGTGTTCTTCCCACAACAATGTTAAAACTGAGTTTAACATCCATGATTATTACTAGGATCCTACTTATTTTGTTATATTAGCATTAGCAAATGTGTTCCATTATATTACATTGTACACAACATTTTGTAGTCTCATGGAGACTCTAGGGAGAAAAAGCCATTGCCCTTGTGTTTAATCATGGGTAGAGCTAAGATTTAATTATGTATGTTTCCATTAAAAATGTTTAAACAGTATATTTCTTTCTTATGTAATATCTTCTTCACTGTTACTTGAATAATGAGAAGCACAAGAGTTAAAAAATATAACTTGCCTTGTTCTATCTCTTCCTCCCCTCCCTACTGAATCCTCAAAGTAGAATTAGTTAAAACGTGAGTTTCTTGGGAATCTCTAATCTTGATAATAAATGAGTGTGGAACTACTGAAGCATGATGCACTAGTCTTTATCCTGCTGTATGTGCAGTACAAGAAGTGCTTAAATAATTACGAGAGTGTCTGCCAATTTGTGAAGAGGACGAGGAGACAGGCAGAAAAAGTAGGCTATATCATCAGCATCTGTAATTAAGCAAAGTGACTGTTGCATCTCTCCTCTCTGGCTTGAATGCTGAAATTTTAGATGCTGGAATAAAGGAAAGTAAAACTAAGGTCTTCATTTTGGTAATTTAAACAGAATCCATGCTGAGGAAAGTACCACAAATAGACTATTTGGGGAAAAACCCAAATATATACACATATATAGGTACACAAAAACATTAAACTGCCTTCAGGCATATCCCAAGAATTGAATATTCAGTCTAATAAAATATTCTGATTACTTGAGAGTAACTGTATACGCCAGGCCTGGGTTACCTATTTTTCAAATAGAAATACTTTCCTTAAGATTTTGAACTTACTTTGCACAGTCTTTTCCATTAGAAGCTACTCCAAGATTTCTCAGTACCATATGGTCGACATCAAAATCATTAGCGATTACCCTGTAAATGTGCAAAATTAATATGCAGAAATATATTTATACATAAAAGATTGCTCATGGCATATTTAACTCATGCTTTTTGGTATCCAGTTATAATAACTGGTAATTTCAATTATTTCAAAGATCATTGTGAAAGTCTAGAAAAAAATGTCACAACAAATTACGTTTAAACCTCGGAAGTCACATCACAGAGTTTTCAGAAGTCCTGGGAGACAGGGTGCTTTGGCAAAGAGGCTGCCAATTCAAACAGATAATAGCTTCTTGAGAGCATGACTCTTGTCTTATTTATCTCTTTATTTCCCCAAATGCTTAGCATGAGACCTCACGCAAAGTAATTGGCCAGTAAGTGTTAAGTTGACAGTGTTAGACTTTTAAAGACTTAGGAATTTTTCACCTAAATATGAGTTGTTGAAGCGTTGAGTAAGTCTAGTATTAGCAGGAATTTAGTTGTTAAAGAATAAAAGCCTCATTGACTTCATATAAAAATTAAGGTCCACTTTATTGAATTCCTTCCCAAAAAGTTTCCTTCCCATATACTGAAATCCCCACAGCAGAAGGGCCTCCACGATGTGTCAGTTAGTAGATTTAGAACTTGATCTATGGTAATTACAACAGGTATTTAGTACTTTGCTTCAATCTCTCAAGCGACAAAAGCAAAGCTGGACTCCTGAGTGACGTTACCAAGAGACTAACACAGAGAAAGGTGATTATAATCTGCTGTGCTTCAGTCACTCTCCCTGACAAAAGCAGGTGCCTCTTCTATGCACCTTTAGCAAGAACTTCTTGTCGCTCCATCTCAATTAAAGTCTTCAGGAGCCAAGAAACTGAGGATCTCCAAGTACCTTTGTAATATGGAGAATTTTAGGGGCTCAAGAGGACAAATTCCACAGTAAATTCCTGCAGAGTAGGGAGAAAACACGATTTAATCCCTCCAGCAGAAAACAATATGTTCACAGAACTAGATGAGAGAAAGCCTGACCATGATTTACAAGGCCTTGAGGACAAATCTCATTTTCTCAGACACTTTTCATAAGAATACCAAACGTCCCTCAATCAGTGATTCCACTAGAATCGGCATTAGTGGACCTCTTTGGCATTTCCTTTCTGCCGAGGACTTTAGAGCACAAAAGCTTTTGAAAAGGATGGGAATGGGAAAAGAATCAAATTCCAAGCTGAGGTAGAAGGAGTGGGAATAAAAGAAATAATTGCCTCATTTTTATTTATAAATTTCTCTCTTGCATGAACATGATATTAAAAATTTTGAAAAAAAATCTATTTTTTGACAAGGTGGAGATACCCTTATTTTAATTAGTGAATGAATCAACAGATGCTGATGTTCTCTGACTGCAGCTTTAAGGTACTATTTTGAAGATCAGTGGGAGAAATCTTAGCTCAGTGATGTCCTAGATGATTACTGACACTTAGGCATACCAGCTGTGCTAAGTAAACTTTTCTTTTGCTGGTACAATTTATTCCCCTCGTGCCACCATCTCCTGCTGTTCAAGAAGAATGTATATTTTATTTTCAAGGAGGACATAGAGGAAAAAGGTCTAAAGATATATATAAACTTCCAAATGATCACTTCTTTGGGGCAATAAAAAAATGTTACCTAGAAAATGTCAAGTTTATTAATATATTTACATTTGAATCATAATAGGAAGTAAATAGAGTAAATATGTTATCATATTATATCTGTTTTATCATTTGGCTTAGAAGAAACAATGCAATTGGAAAATACAATAAAATATGTACAAGCACTAAGTTAACAGTAAAAGATCTTGGCAAAACACTGGTAATATCATATCATATTTATTTATTTATGAATTTAGAGTTTGATCTACATACGTCTTTGCGACATTGTCAGGACAGATAACGTAAGGCCCTTCTTACTGATGATGGTATTCATAAGGCATAAAGATAGAGAGAGATTCTCTTTCCCAATCAGAAATATTCTACATGTGGTAATTTGAGTAACTCGTCATGCATCAATGATTGATTTTTATTTTCTCTTCTTTAGTTTATACAGTGTAATTTAAGAGTATGTACACCAAAACCAAATCATTCAACCTGGCAGTCTGGGTGCACTGGCAGTGACCCTGACATGATTCTGCCAGATACAATAGGAAGGAGTTTACATTGCAGTAAAGGATGATGTCATGTCAAGATGGCAAGAGCTACATTTGTGTGGATTTTATGAATCAAGTGTGGAGGAAGACTCACAGAGCAGACAGGGAGATGCCATTTACAGTTACTGGAGAAAAGGGGTAGAGGTTAAGAGGAAACGGATCAGAAACAGTCTCATTTACCCTGTGCTTCTTGCAGATGACACTGTATATATGTGAAGATGGATATTTGGCTTGAAAAAAATAGATGTCAGAGAAAGAAAGTACATGGGTTTTTGGTATTCAGCATACACAATATCCAGCTCTTAGAAGCAGAAGAGAACAGTGGTTCATTACACACGCTTTGGAGCAAGATTGTTAGGGGAAGTTGATTCAGCTTCTTCTAAAGTGTGTGAGTCTGGGCAAGTTACTTTACTACCCTAAATTTGCTTCATCTGCAGAGCCTCAGAAGACAGTTGTTAAAATTTAATTCATGTAAAGCACTTAGTTACCAGCACATGGAAAACATACAATGCATGTGAGTTCTTATTATTATCTAAAAAGGATCAAGATGATAACATTCAAATATTTCCCAGAAAACAATTGTAAAAGTGGTATCTTATCATTAAAGGTTTGGTAATACACAAACCTCTGGCTTTGTCATAACTCTGACAGATTTTCTCCTTGATAAACTCCGTGACTAATCCCCAATTAACTTCAATTGAGTTACCAAGAAGAAAGAGTAGGAGGTGAGCCTCAGGTACACAGAGCGTTATGACTTATGCTCGCTACTGTCAGGAGTTGTCCACAATCCGTTATAAATCCAGAGATTCGTGTGATCACAGAGTTGTACATCCCCAATATAATTATTGGTTTCCCTGTTTCTCTCACCTACTCTCCAATGTTCTTAAGATCTAATGAGGTGGGAAAAACAAGATTTTTATTGCTATAAGTGACCTGAATTGTATGATTTTAATTTTCCTCTTTAGAAATAGTGGTAATAAAACATGGGCAAATCCTACCTCTCTACCTAGGACTATGGAGTTGAATAAAATAATTGGAAGCAAGCTGCCCACTTGTTTTCAACGTTAGTGTTCGTTTTTTGAAAGAGCTGTACTTATTTTTGACAATGCCCTGCCCATGTTACATGGTTCCCATTGAGAATAGTGCCAAAACCAACTAGACTCCAAGTTATATCCATGTGGGCCTTCATCCCTGCCCTTGCCACATTCCTCATTCTAGTTCCTTTTTCTGGAATGCCCTATCACAATCTTTGGAAACCTGAGCTCAAATTAGAGCAGGCCTTGAATGATTTAAAATTTGATAATTATGAAAAAGAGCATATTAGTTTCCTAGGGCTGCCATACCAAGGTACCATAATCTGGGTGGCTTAAAGCAACAGGAATTTATTCTCTCACAGTTCTGGGGGCTAGAGGTCTAAAATCAAGGCGTCAGCATGGCCATGCTCCCTCTGAGACTCTGGGTAGAATCCTTCCTTGCTTTTTCCTAGCTTCTGGCAGTCGCCATAGATTCTTGGCATTCTTTGGCTTGTAGCTGCATCACTCCAATCTCTGCTGTTGTCACCTGTGTTCTCCCTGTGTCCATGTCTTCACATGGCATTTTCCTCTTCTTATAAGAGCACCCATCATATTGGATTAGGGCCCAGCCTAATTAATCATCTTAACCAGATTACATCTGCGAAGACCTTATTTCCAAATAAGGGCACATTCACAAGTACTAGGGGTTAGGACTTTAACACTTCAATACATCTTTGGGGGTGATAGACTTCAACCCATAACAA
This sequence comes from Ceratotherium simum simum, assembly GCF_057802395.1. Lineage (NCBI taxonomy): Eukaryota > Metazoa > Chordata > Mammalia > Perissodactyla > Rhinocerotidae > Ceratotherium > Ceratotherium simum. Next base: position 31,973,580 of record NC_141914.1, on the reverse strand, counting down.
GGAATTTTATAAAGTATAATATTTATGCTTATATTATATATTATTTTTATATTTATATTTCCAAAAGTGCGTAGAATAATACTTTAAACATAGTAGGATACTAGAATACACATTGATTTGAATTTGACTTTTATCCCCATGGTGACATAAACTACATTATATTTCCTTGACACACTGTAGAATAAAGTTCTAACTTAAAAGAGATATCTGGTCCTGATGATGGCTATAATTATCTAGTAGGATAAAAGAGACTTTCTTGGAAATCATGGTTAATTTCCTGTTAAATTGAGTGTAAATTGTTAGAGACAGGAAATTCTAGACTGTATTTCTCTGCGTTTTTCTTTAATTTCCCAAATCACTGTTTCACCTTTAGAGGCTCTATTGATTTTCTTCACTGTGTCACAGCTTTGGAAACAAGACTTTGCCAATTACTTTGTAAAAGTCACCTAATCAGCCAACTGGGAAGCCAATTACATGGGTTTTGAAACCAGCTTGGCCAACTATCTAGATGTCTGATTTTGGAGAACTATCTTCATGGAGGATTTTCTTGCCCTTTCTGACCCTCTCTTTCACCATTTGTTAACTAAAGTATTTATAAATACACGATATACAAAAATTTCTTTCCCACTCAAAGTGATGTTTGCTTTTTATGATGCATCCATGCCATCACACAGTATTACATATATGATCTTAGCAAACACGTATTAAGAAAATATATTTTACCATTAACACCAGATATTCTTTAAATATTAAATTATACAAATACAGTTATAATTATGTAAGGATTAAGCTCCAGATCTTATTTTGTGTACTTACTAATATGTGCAAATATGAAGGCTTGTTTTTCAGGATCGTGTGATAATAAAGATATTCATGATTATGGCCTTGCCAAATAAATAAGAAATTTAATTATATTTTATAATTTTAGGCCCAGAATCTGGGAATTCAGATTCTCAGGCCAGGATCTCTATACAATGTACCATACTGAGGCTTAGTTTTCAGCTTGGGGGCTAGGGGCCATAGTTATTGTGTCTCAGTTATTTTAAAAATATAGTTGTGTTTACAGATTCTACTTAGTTATCTGGAGTAGTCATCTAACTTGTACAGCCATTTGCCAACCCTTCTGCAATAGCAAGTGTTCATCACATTTTATCACATGCAAAACCATACCTCACTGATGCCGAAAAGTTTTTCAAACTAAGGCTCTTGGCTTTTGTAAATTTTACTTAATAAACCAATTAAGCTGTATTCATTATAATCCCTGGAGGGTTATCTGCCAAGATGATGCTCTTACAACTAAATTGTCTAATTGAAATATGTTCAATCTCTCTGAAATTGCCATTGAAGCATTTTACTGTTGCAGACCAGCAAAACTTGGATGGGATTGGGATTCATCTAACAACTTGGGAGACAGATGGTGTTAAAAAGATACAGATGTAGCAGCTTCCACGGATTCTTAATATGCCCCTTTTTTGTTGTCTTAAGCATTTTCATCAGCAAATGAAATACTTGTTTTGCTGAAGTCAATGATTTGCATATTAAGTTGGGAGAAAAAACATAAGACAATAACTAAAAACTTGGGCCACTACTGCTATAGCGAGGAAATTTTCCAAAAGAAATCCTTAATTTTAGAAAGCGTGTTTATATCATTACTCATTAATTCATTTATACATTTATTTATCCAATAAATAATTTTGAGCACCTGTCGTGGTAGGCACCATGATAGCCACTTGGGGATTTGTGTAAACATAATTAAGCTATGATTCCTCCTCTTAAAGAACCTCTTAAGTGGAAAATGAATAATGAATGGGAAAACGCCAAACAGGTTAAAAAGTAAGAAATGCCATAAAAGATAAAGTGCTGCCAACATTCAGACTTGGAAGAGACTATTTGTGACCAAATTGATAGAGAAAATTACATTTAAAATAGAACTTGAATACTAGGTTGGTTTCAACAAATGGAGATGAAAATCTAGACAGATGCGCAGTAGTAGGAAACCTAGAAAGACTAGAAATAACTCAAAAAAAATGGAAGGAAAAGTAACTATCTAAGCAAATATAAAATTGGAAAGATAGGTAGTTTTGAACAGTGATTAAAAGATTTGAACTTTACTCACTAAGCAGTAAGAAACCATTACAATTTTCTGAGTAGAGGAAGGTTATGTTTAATGAGGTTTATTTGGGATGATATATAGGATAATTTGAAGGAGCAAGGAGCCTGAGGCTGAGAGATTTTAGTTCCTTAAATTGTCCAGGACTGAAGAGTGAGAATAGAAATGAAAATAAAGGTGGAGTTAAGATAAGTTTAAAGAAAAAGTATAAGGCTCATTGATTGATTAAATGGGGACAAGGTTGGAATGAAAGTGTATGTATAGTAGAGAAGGGTTGTGAGACAGAAATCTCCAAGAAGACCCAAGACTAAAGCCAAGGGGACAAGAAAAGAGCTGCTGTTCCATCCAAAATCAAAAATCAGGTGGAGGCACTAGTTTGAGACAGAACATGGGATATTTTGAACAACACTGTCCAATCAAAATATAATGTGATCCCATATTAATTTTAAATATTCTGATAGTCACATTTAAAAAAGTAGAAAGAAGCAGATAAAATTAATTTTCATAACATATTTTGTGTAACCCAATGTATCCAAAATATTATTATTTCAATATATAATCAATACAAAAATTATTAGATATTTTACATTAGACTTTGTATGATGTCTTTAAAACCAATGTGTGTATACTCTGGTTTCTCTTCAGATTGTATTAATCTTTCGCCTTTTAAAACCTATGTGTATCTGACAATGATTGCAAATCTCAATTCAGATTAGGCACATTTCAAATGCTCAACAGCCACATGTGACTAGTGGCTACCATTTTGGACAAAGCAGTTTCAGAAACTTCAAATGAAAATATGCAAGAACTTGAATGGAAAGTTGTCATTATCAGATGGAAAAATTTATGTATAGGGTGGTGATTGATAAGATAGAAATAGATAAGATCATTAAGAGAATGAGGAGAAATATAAGAAGGAGACCATAGGCATATTCTTGGCAAATAGCCATATCTTCTTGTGTAGGAGGGGTAAGAGGAGTGAAGTGAAGAAGAAATAAATTGTTGATTGAGTAGGAGAAGAAACAATACAAGGAAGTTTCATGAAAGCCAAAGAAAATGGAATATTTAAGAATTGAAAAGTGCGGAACAGTCTATTGACAAACATTGCAGGATTGAAAAACAAACAAAAAAAACCTTGATAATTTAACTGTACACTAGTGTGCTTGGAAAGAGTAAATTTAGAAGTAATCTCCAATCACCTGATAAAAGTGTTTTGGAGGAATATAGACAGAATGAAGCAAATCATACCACCTGACTTCCAAAATCTATTCTAGGAATCTACTGTAACAAATGAGGAAGGCAGGATGCACAAGGAGAACGCCTGAGTAGGAGCTGAGGGCTTGGAGGCAAGAAGTCTTTAAGTCCTTTCAAGTTGTTTAGTAGTGAAAATAGAGATGCCACAATAGTGTGAGCATCTATAAGGGATGAGACTTTGTTGTGCATTTGTTTGTTTAAGACTGTCAGAGATGTGAACATTTCAATAGGCTAAAGGTTCAGGAAAGAATACAGATACAAGGAAAATAAAAGAATGATAGGGAGAAAAAAATCCTAAAGTGGAGGTGTGTTTCTCTTCTCAATTTAGGAAAAAAAAACTTAGTGGATGTAAAACAATAATATAAAACATAATAAGAAGGAGAAGTAACTAAAATGTTCCAATTGCCTTGATCTTTCCCTGATATAGGAGAGACAATCATTTGCAGAAAAATGTAGGGATAGCAATAATACTCCTTTTTTCTTTTTCTTTTTTTTTTTTTTTTTGGTGATGAAGATTGGCTGTGAGCTAACATCTGTGGCAATCTTCCTCTATTTTGTATGTGGGACACTGCCACAGAATGGCTTGATGCGTAGTGTGTAGGTCCGTGCCCAGGATCGAACCCTGGGCTGCCAAAGCCTAGTGTGCAAACTTAACCACTATGCCACCAGGCCAGCCCTGATAATACTCTTATAAAAGTGGAAAAACTTTCCCATGGGCTAGAGAGTCAATTGAAAAAAAAAAGAAAAATCAGGGAAGTAGCTGTAAAATTATAGCATGAGTTGGTGGTAAACCTAATTAGCAGTTTTATGAATTTCTTCATTATGAATTGGGACATATCTGAGTTTTGGAATTGGCATGGCAGAAATTCATCAGGACAAGGGATTAATTCGTTCATTTTTTATTTTTTTAAATTTCACACAAATATTCTGTGCACATGCTATGTCCGGGGCACAATGCTGGATACTTGCAACACAGCAGTAAACAAAATACAGTTCCTATCCTCATGGATCTTACAATCTGAGGAAGCAGAAACACAAATATATAAGCAAAAACAATGTATTGTGGTGAGTGTTACAAGAGAGCACATACGCAGGGTTGTTGGGCTGCATAAGAGTCCTCAAATACTGACATAAAAGATTTCCTAGGGATAACTAAACTGTGATTAACAAAGAATGAAAATATGTGTGGGAAGAGCTCAAAAAATAAAAAAGTGAGACCCAAGTATTAGATATGTCATAAATTTGTGAGGGGGGCTCAAGTGTTTATTGAGGTTCTACTTTTGGCCCAGCTCTTTACTCTATATTATGGCCGATAAAGTCTATTTCTCTTGAGTTTGGAATATCAACATTTATGCTTTCCAAAACGAGACACCTATCAAGTAACAAAGTTACATATAACTTATGTGATTTAAGCTGCACCTACTATAACCCAAAGACAGTGCTTCATAATTTTCAGATGGAAATATGTATCTTGACTTCTCTCTCTCATACACCTGCTTCCAATTTGTCAGCAAATTCTATTGGATCTACTTTCAAAATGTATCCTGAATCCAACCACTTATCACCTCCATTTTTACCACACTGGCCCAAGTCACCATCATTTCTCACCTCAACATGCAATAAATTTTTAGCTGATGCCAATATTCCAAGCTTTGCCCTCCCCTTAACTTGTCAACCAGAGTGATCCTTTGAAAATGAGTCAAGTTTGTCACTTCTCTGCTTAAAGTGCTTTACGGGTGACCCATTTTACTCATAATAAAAGTGAACTCTTACAAAGGCTTTCAATACTGAAGAGATCCTACTCTTACACATCTGACGTCATCTCCTGCTAACACTCCTCCCTCCCTCTCTAACCTCTCCTCAGCCATAAGAGCCTTCTTGCTGTTCTATATATTTTCCGGACACACTCTGGCTGTTCCCTCAATGATGCCTACACCAACTACTCTTATTTAAAATAACACACTACCTGCAAAACCTTCTTCTGCTCATATACCAGATCTTACTCCCTCCGCTCTATTTTTCCGACTTAGCACCTTCCAACATACTGTACAATTGACCTCTTCATTATTTTTATTATTTATTTTCTCTCTCCCCTCATTGGAAAATAAGCTTCACAAAGATAGGTATGTATCTGTGTGCCAAGTAAAACAACTGCTCATGGTACATGCTCCATAAATAGTTATTGAATAAAATAATACTTATTCTCAGTTGAATACAAATCCTTTTTCCATAAATGTGTGTACAACTCCATGTTCACGAGGATGCCCCATTTGTATAGAATTATGTACTACGCTGTCCCTGGACACACCAATGATCTTACGGACTCTGACTAACATGTGGTACAGCTTTAAAATTATTATGTTGAGAGTATAGGCAGAAGGTTATGGTTTTATTTTAACGAAGAGGGAAATCTGTCTATATACAAATTATCACAATCAACTATATCGGGAACAACTGTACAAAGGTGTGTACAACATTCAGGTTAGGAATTTCATCAGAATTTGCATATTGTGACTCACTCAAATAACTCACTAAGCACCTCTTCTGTGCCAGGAGCCAGATTTGGAAATAAGAGGATGAAGAAACCAAAAAAGTGCCTCTAACCTCAAAGGAATTTATATTCCAAAGGGCTGGGAAGGAGTTGTCTGAGGAAAAGATCCAACAGAAACAGCAATAGAAAGAGATTAAGCTAAAAGAAAAAAAAATAAAAATAAAAACAGCAATTTTGAAAACTATCTAAGGCTCCACAGGCTAAGCATCTTAGAAAATCCCCTTAACTCATTGGTCGTATACTTAGTTTTATTATCCATCACGAGGAGAGAAGGCAAATAAAGGTCAATCACCCTGTAAATTAGATTTCTGGGTTAGGTACAACTGGGAAGCCTAGAATGGGTACATTATTAATCCCTTGGCAATTAAAATGCGTGTTCTATCAGAAGCAGCCTTACTTTTTCTTCCTGGGGCCTTCCACTTCTCCACACTGAAGCCATTCTGTGTTCATCCCTACCCCTGCTACCTAAATACTACTACTACTACTACTAATAATAACCAACAGTAATACTAGTAACAGCAATGATAATAATAAAAATGTGGTTCAGAAACACCTCCAGTTTCTTTTATCTAGAAAGAAAGTTATATTTTCAATGTTACCAAACCTGACATCTTTATCCTATCCTTTGTGGTCATTTCTGTGACATTCTATCTCTGCCATTTCCATTATGACTTGATTTGACTTTTCTTTTTGACTGTTTAAGTATATATCTTTTTTTTAACCAACATGCATACCCATTTTATCATCTATTAATTTAATATATATACAATATATGTATATATATAAAGTTTTTTGTGTTTAACTACTGGCTATTTTATCTATTTAATCTATTTGTCTATATCTTTCTAGACATTACAAACCAAACCATCTTGCTAAATGTTTAATTCCTCTCTATTTTAGCTGTTCATACATAAAGACTCAGAAGTCTAAATATCATCTGGTCTAATTCTTTCAGTTTCCAAGTGAGGAAACAAAGATGCACAATGTTAAGTAATTTACTAAAATCACTCAACTTATTTATGAAAAAATTATGTATAGAAAACAATAAAAAAATATTAATATACTATTTCTGGTGTACCATTATTCTTTTTATAACAGAATTTACCTTAAACAGAGCAGAGAAAATTGGATATAAATTTAACAGCATGGAAAATATTTCATTCAAGTGACCTAAACTACTTAGGATTTAGACTTTTATTTATTTTATTTTGCAAGAATTTTTTTCGTTTTCAACAATCCTTTTTCTGCACATTGCAACCTATCACAAAACTATACTAGAATTTTGCAAGAATAACTGATTGTAGTATTTCTCAGAGATATCCATTATTCTTATGGCAAGAACAGTGCCTTTCAGAACAACTTAATATGCAAAATACTCATCTGTTTATCATAGCTTCTTCACCCTTTTCTTTGCACTTGAATGGATTTCAAGAGCCGCTTGATAATGTTTTCCTCAATGACAATTCTTCAAACACATCTTAAAAGAGCAATCGATATTCATTGCTCAAAATCAGAATTATTTAACCTTTCATGATGAATCCAATCCCCCTTCCACCTTGCTCTTTATCATTTATAAAATGCTGGAATGGTATCACACTTTGTCAAAATAAATTTGAAGTGGAAGTATCTTGTAAAATGTATGAATAAGAAGCAGATAAATACACATTGTTGCATCATAAAATGAAAATATATGAACAGCCCCTATGTATTACATAGATCAGTAAACACACAAGGCCAAAAAGCTGTGATTGCAAGCTCAAGTGCATGGTAAAACCTGTGTTATAACTTGATCCTTAGCCAGAGACCACACATTTAACTTTAGGCAAACACCTCAAAAATTAATGCTTTTTCCATTGGTCCCACCGTGGTCAAAAAAGAAAATTTAATGAATTAGACAATTTTGGGACAATGGAAATAAGTGGCCTTGGGATCAAGAGACCCATCTTCCAGCCTTGACTTTGCCAACCAATCAGCCAGGAGGTTGACTCTTTCATTGACTTACTCATTGTATCATGCATCCGTACATTCAATAGACACTTATTAGCATGAAGTATGTGCTAGGCACTGCACTAGGGCTAGTAATACAGTGGTAAAGAAACAGGGGCCACATTGTGTGCAAGGGCTCTGCCTACAGTCATAGTAAGTTGTTTGGATTTTAACCTAGGTGAAATAGGAAATTATTGAAACTTTTCAAGAGGAGAATAATATAATTTGGTTTATGTTTTCTAAGGATCACACTTTGTTCTATACGTGATGGACTATTGTGGATACAAGAGTGGAAGAAATTCCAAAACCATTTTTACAACCATTGCCTCATTAGATCATGCAAAGAAAGTAGAGAGATGATTATCAGACCCATCATCTTATAGAAGGAATTGAAATTCCCTGAGATAGAGTGTTCAGTTGATGGATACATTCTGATTAGTGACAGAGCCAAAACTAGAGAACAGCTTATTGGTTCTTCCACTGTAACACACTTGCATTTCAGTTGGCAACTAAGCATTGGGACAATGTCCCAACTAATACATTCATTCAGTTGGCCACCATGTGTATTAAGCCCTGTGCACACAATTGACCTCACAAGCATATTAAAATGTTTTTGTTTTATCTTGGAGGAGTTAAGCTATGCAGTGTTATTGGCTCAGAGACCACCATTTCCCAGTCAATGAATTTGTACTTGAAATATTTTTACTCCTATAATGATCTTCAACTAGATTGAAATTTCAGAACCATCTATCATGTCGCCAGTCACCTAATCATAAGACCTTCTGGAATTCATTCCCTCCTATTTTAGATCCCTATTAGTTAATTTTTGAATTATTAAATGGCTTTTATCTAGTCTCCCTATCATCCTACTTCTATCAGTTTACAAAATTTTAGCCCTCTAGCTTTCATACACTCTGGGCTCTAGAGATTCAGTTATGAAGAAGACAAATCTTCAAGAAATTCAGAGGAGCAGGAGATATGTGTAAAGAAGTGGATTTAACGCAGCATAGGTAAATAAACTTAGAATGATTAATGAGTAAGTATCACATACAATTCACTGAGCTCCTGAATGAGTCAGGGTAAATTTCATAAAAAAGTAACATTTGAGTTGGCTCTTAAAGAATGATGCTGGAATGAATTTAAGTCTTTGTTTTATCTAATCTCTCTTTTTTACACCTCTTAACATCAGAGCTTCTAGAATTAAGTTCCCCAAATTCAGTTCTGATCATTGCAAAAATTTTTACCCTTTAGTAACTAAACAAAAATTTCAGTCCATACTATGAATCCAAAGTCCTTGATATGATGCTGCCCTCCTCCTGTTCCTGTAACCACAGGAGCAGGAACAGAATTTGCCACCCCAAAATATACCTCTTTGGCATAAGGATTATTTTGAGCTGATGATTATTAAGAAACAGTAGACACAGGAAAAGGAAAAGCTCTGAAAACCTAGTAGAAGTTACTCTTTTGTAAGGGAAACTTACATTTATAAGAGAAATCTCCATTTGTTAACAGTCTCCCTCTCTGCGCCAGGAAGAGAAGGATGGCTCTAAATCTCTAGAAACTCTTATCAGTGGAGAAGGCAATGACTTAAATCTGCATAACAACTTAACCCTTGTTTACTGTGCTTCTCCTCTTATCCCATAACCTCCTACAACTGACTCCACCTTAACAGTAGAATGTTAAAGCTGTTTTCCAGGGACAGTGAGCCAGCCAAGAGCATGCGCAAAAGAGAAAATTTTGACCTGCCAATCAAAACTCATCCTGCCAGTGCTTTGGTATACCAGCCGACCCTCTCTAATCCCTGAAACTTTACCCCAAACCTTTGTACAGGTGAGACTGATTTGAGAGCCTTGCCTCCTGTGTCCTTGCTGATCGACCTTGCAGTAAAGCTTTTTCTTTTCTCAAAAGCTGGTATAGCATGGTGTCGGCTTCTGTGTGCGTTGGGTGGTGAGCCCTTGCTCGGTAACATTCCTACCTCATCTTCAATCATGGATTTGCTCAATATGCAGTAACGTACCAGTGTCGAGGCTCAAGATTATTTTAGATGAATAGACATTTTTAATATTAATAGTTTTAGATAAATTTAATGTTCACTAGGAAAGAAATGTCATTACTATATCAAGCTCAAATGCTTAGAACAACTTCAACTGAAAAATAAAAATCAGTGTAGAGTTAAATAAAAAGTAAATAATTGTATGTTAGTATATTTGGCAAAATGTTTGGATAGGGCAAAAATGTGCATGTCATTAACTCCCTGAAGTTTGGAAAAAGTCATTGTAATAGACAGTCCTAGGATATTCACCATCCAGAAACACTTGATAACACTTTAAGTAACCTTGAACGTATCTCGCATTTCATAACATTGTGTGTTTGCTCAGGCCATTTCTTCCATCTGGAATGCTGGTTTCCTCCACTCAGTATCACCTCCTTTTCTAACATCTAGTTTATATCATTATTATAGGACTTTGCATTGTGGGAGATCAAGATTTGGCCACCCTGAAATCTATCTCTTTACCTTGGTTGTTTTCTCTGAGGACATTTGACCTCCCCCACTAACTGCCTAAAGAATTTGACATGGTAGCTCCTTCCTGGAACAGATCTATCATGATGGCTGTAAAGATAACGTAGGGTAAATGTTACAATAGGAAAGACACCAACAAGCCCCTCTTATCAGAAGTTCTGTCTCTCTGACCACATTCTCTGGATGACCCTGCAAAGAGCTGCCAGACAATCATTTATATTTATAAGGGAAATCTCCATTTGTAAAGGTATCTCCCTCTCTGTTTGGAGAAGAGAGGGGGATGAGCTCATTTCTAGTGACTTGTCAATGTGAAAGGTGAGGCCTTGAGCTACATAATAAACCTTACTCTTGTTTACTGTGCTTTAGTGGTAATCTCCTATAACTGACTCCCCCCACCCCCAAAATCCTCCTTTGTCATTGGCTGAAAATGATATTTAAGACGAAAATTTCTGCTATTGTGTTGAGAAACGCAGTGTCCCTGCTTTCTCCCATGTATACATGTTATTAAACTTGGTATTATTTTCTCCTGCTAACCTGTCTCGTTGATTATTTGGCCAGCCAGAAGAACCTTAAGGGAAAGGGCAGAGGGGAATTCTCCCTCTTCCCCCGACAGCATATACTCTATCATGTATTAAAATAGTTTTTGGTATAGTTGTCATCTCTGCAGTGCTGGAAACTCCATGAGAGGAAGGCTTATGTGGAATATATCTCTGATTGTAAATTCTAAGTAGAGGGCTTGGCTCATGCTTCCCAACGAGTGAATGGATGCAGAAGTACAATGTAGGTGATTAGTTACTATTTGCTGAATTGAATTGATTAGGCCACTGAAAGATCTAGCTCCTTCAAGGTCTCCATTGTTAAATGTCAATTCAGATTTAGACAGCAGTGATGAATCAGGGCTTCTGAAAGACCATATTTAAAATAAGCATCTGTTGCCTGGGAACAGAGCAATTCCCACCGGCAGTTTTATAGATTATTTTATCAAATTATCTCATATTAGCAAGAAACCCCAATGAGTACGGATAGAAAAAGAGAGAAAAAAGAAAAGGGGAAATCATCATAATTATGATGGTCATTTGTGTAGAATTTTACCATTTCCATATATTTTCTTCACCTCTAGATCATTTTATCCATGTGATAGATACTATTATGATTGGTGGTGGTATTATTATAATTACTATTCTCATATTCCACTGAATGATATAAATGAAAGTGATAATGCAGTACCAACCTTCTTGCTTTCCTGCCCTTTTTTGTGTGTGTGTGTGCATTTTCACTTTTTATCCTATTCTCACACCTCACAAACCATAACTCTGCTTTAGGTCAAATTTTATATCAAGATGAAGACCAGTCTTACACATGGGTGAGATACTCCCTCTTTTCATAGAGACATCCCATCAACTCTTCCATTTGACTAAATATTCATGTAATTCACTAGACGAAATTAACTTTTATAATTATTTTAAAGCTAGTTTTCAAATTATCCTCTTTAGATACATATTTAAATTACACACATATTGTCTACACATATCCCCTTTAATAAACAGATTTGGATATGAGCTGAAAATTGTTTTGAGGACTAAAGACTAATTCTAAGCACTTGATATATGTGAGTACCTACTTTTTTTTTCAAAGCTAATTAGTGAAGAAAATTTCCAGGACTTTTCATAGGGTATGTGTGTAATATTCTTTTTTTTTTTTGTCCCCCCTACACTGCACAGGTCAAGTAAGTTTTCACGGAACTGAATAAGTTTCTTCTATACCAAAACTGTCATGGGGATCATGAGTCAACGAGAGACTCCATTAGTTAAAAGGAAAGTACTCAGAAGAAAAACTATTGCCTTTTCTTTACTAAAAGCTGGAATGAAATTACTCTTAAGTACTGTATCAGTCAGAGTTCAATCAAGGAAGTAGAAACACTAAGAGTGTTATGGAATAAAGGCTTTATTATAGGAACTGGATGTTACACAACTGTGGGAGAAGCTAGAAATTAAGGTTTAGAATGGAGGAGCTAGACTGCTACCAAGCAATGGGCTCACTCTGTTCCCCGTGATCTAAGCCAATTAATCACAATGAGTTAGGGATCAAGAAAGGAAGTTTTAATTTGATTAGCCAGCATAATTGGGAAGATGGCAGACTAATGTCTCAAAAACACAATCTTCAAGGATTACAGAATCTTGAGGCAGTTATATAGGGAAAATGGGCAGTAAGGTGGGGGTTTAGAAATATCAGCCTTCAGGCCTGAAGGACTCCAGGGTCTTTCCTTGTTCTTTTCTTCTTTTAGTGATGATGAATATCTTGCAGGTGTGTTTCCCACCTGTTGTCAGCCTGTTCCTGGAGAGAAACTCATAGAACAAAACTTAATTTATCAAGCTATAGGGGACTTTGAATGTAAGCAGAGGCCATAAATCAGGAAAGCATGTGAATTTTTTAGAGTATGTGCAGAGCAGTAAGTAAAGTCACAGAGGAGCGGTCATTTAGTGCAACAAGATGGCCTTACTTATGTTCACTTACAGGAGGATCAGAGTAAAGTTAGTAAGCAGCCCTTCAAAGCACTGGCAATGATGGACAAGTTAGGGCTTGCAGAGGAATCTGGGAAGACAGGCATGCCCATCGAATGGTGTGTGACCACGACAGGGAGCTGATGGGAAAGTCTATGTGGAATGCTGTTGCCTCTGCACCTTGTGGTGAGCCTAGAGTTGCAGCTGGTCAGCAGAACCAGCAGTCAGAAAGAACTGGACACAAAACCTGGGTAAGTGAGGACGCACTGCAACCCACCAGCACTTCAAGGTCTATCTCTTAAAGTGCACCTAACCACTATGACCTTCAGAGAGGAGTGACTCCTGTTTCACTTTGACCTTCCACATCTCATGCAAATTTTGATTTTGGTCAACTCTGACTTGGAAGCATACAGGAAACGAATCCTAGAAAATGTATCTAGCTTTGTCAAATTGACTCAGAAAAAAAAAAAATCACAGACTTTTTGAGTTCAAGTTTCTTTGAAGCATTAGTGTATCAAAGTTATCAAGTGAATAAAACATATGTTCTAGAGAGATTCTGATTCTAAAATATTTTTAGTAGAATCTAATTTCTAAGGCCAGGAGAAATTTTAAGTAAATATTGATTATAATTGATATTATTTTGTAATCAGAGAGGAAGATTGATACCAAGATCTCGCATTTATATCAATATAACAAGAATTTATGGTAAGTAAGACACCATGGTTATAGAAAAGCAATTGTTTGAATCATATGGTATGTTGACTTTCTCAATTTGTCACATTTGGACTAATCCTACCTTATAGTCCAATTTATCCACAACCAAGAACCAGCTTTCACCAGTGAGAGGATTTCTGAATTTTCACCATGGAAACTGGAAATGAATGGCCCCTAACATAGCCAGAATTGCAAGATGAAACTTATCCAAGAGCAGTAAGTGGCAATGTCAATTCATTTGGATTAATACTACATACTTAGCCACTTTTATTCTCTAATGTCTTAACTTAGACAAATTAAAATGCTCTTTAAGCCAATCCTCAGGGTACTGAGTATAAAAACACTAAATGGACAGTTTGATTCAAGAAAATGATGAAGGAATCTCAAGAATAGTGAAGACAGGTTGAGGGTTACAAAAGAGGAGCTTCAGTCAGCTTGACTGAATGACAAAATAAGGACGCTAATCATTCTTTCTTCCCATGAAAAGGGAATCAAGAGTGTGGCAATAAACTTCAACTATATAGTGTTACCTAGAGGAGCCTTTGGTCAGTATCAAAATGCTATATAATATAATGATTAAGCATAGTTTACACAGTTATGATTTCCAGGGTCCCTTTTTTACCAATGCTATGATGAGGTGTGTCGATCAGTTATAAATGAAGCAGCATTCCTATATCCCTGTTACTGTTATTAAAATTATCATAACCTGTTTCAAATATAACATGGATCTCTGTTATCCATTCTGTCATTAATGGCCTCGCAAGATCTGTCTCTAGCTTCTCTCTCCAGGCTTGATACTGTGCTTCACGCATCTCCTCTGAGTCACAGTAAAGTCTCTCTCTACTACTTTTCATACATGTCATACACTTTCTGGCTTCTGGGCTATTATGTGTTTTGTCCTGGTGTCTTCCTACCAATTCTGCTTTTCTGATTCAAATGCCACTCCTGCGTGAAGCAGTCCCTAATCCTCTGAGCAAAACAAAATGCCTGTCTTTTTTGGATCAACACATCAGATTATTTGTGTCACGGCTAGTTACCTTTTTTTTTTTATCTCTGTCTTATATTTTTATTATTTTTAGATATGTTCTTAACTTCTACTAGATATTTTTCTCAATCAAGTTGTGAGAGTGTCTTAATTTTTCCCCCTCCATCTTGAAAACATAGTATATAAATGGCACTCTTTTTAAGAATCAGTGCTGTTGGTGGTCTGTTCTTAACTCCTTGGCATTTGATCCCTGGCTATGAATTGGGATTCAGTATATGAAAAATTAAATTTGTGGTCAAAATGGCTTATGTCAAAATAACCGTATCAGAATATCATGTAACCAAGCCTATAAATTTTAGTTTATGATGAAATCAATTGTTATATGCTTGCCACTACCATGGGATCTTCCAGAACTCTGGAACTATATCATATCAATCTTTATATGTCTATCTTCTAGGATGATGACGATTTTGGTTTGTTCATTGCATGATTTTGCCCAGAGCATCTAACAAAGTAGGATTAAATAAACACTTGAAAAAAATAAATTGATAACGTGGTACTGGGAGTGGAGTTAAGAAGGAGGAACAGGTAGGGGAGGCATAGGCATTGGTTTTTTTTATTATTATTTACGTATTTTTTTGTGAGGAGATCAGCCCTGTGCTAACTTTTGCCAACCCTCTTCTTTTTTTTACTGAGGAAGACTGGCCCTGGGCTAACATCCATGCCCATCTTCCTCCACTTTATATGGGATGCCACCACAGCATGGCTTGCCAAGCGGAGCGTTGGTGCGCGCCCGGGATCCGAACCTGCAAACCCCGGGCCGCCGCAGCAGTGCACCCACACTTAAGCGCTTGCACCACCGGGCCGGCCCTGGCAGTGTTTTTGTTAGAGGATAGTTGGGCCAAGTTATTTACACAGACACCATGGTCACTGTGTCCATTTAACAAGCTTTTTTATTAACTAGGTGATTGGCAGCATGATATAGAGCGGTCTTGATCATCTCAAACAGCTGTTTATCTCTAAAATGACCAAATTAGCTAAAGATGAAACAAGAAAAGGAAGAGAGATAGGCAGACAGATAAAATGTTGGTGGAGGGCAAGCGAGGGGATGGGGAGAGGAGGAGAGAAAAAGGAAGGGAAGGGAAAGGAAAAATGGGAGGGGAGGAGAAGAGGAAAGAAAGGAGAGAAAGAAGAGAGAATTTTTTGTGTGTGTATGAGGAAGATCAGCCCTGAGCTAACATCCATGCCAATTCTCCTCTTTTTTCTGAGGAAGACCGGCCCTGGACTAACATCCTTGCCCATCTTCCTCCACTTTATACGGGACGCCACCACAGCGTGGCCTGAGAAGTGGTGCATCAGTGAGCGCCTGGGATCAGAACCCAGGCGGCCAGCAGGGGAGCGTGCGCACTTAACCGCTACACCATGGGGCCGGCCCAGAGAGAAATATTGTAAAAGAAGTACATCTCAAAAAGAGTGAGTGAGTTAGACAAGGTAAATATTTTAAATATATATATAATATTTTATAGTTTCTATTTTCTTTTTAATTTTGCTTCTAATTTTTGGATCTCAATTTCTGAGGGTCAAATTCATTACATTACTCATTTATGACACATTGTCAATGACCTTATAAGGCAATTGTTTTATTTTCTTTGTCCCTATTTCCCACTACCATTATACCCTCCCTCTATAGATAACAATTTTGATCATTTGATATGTTTAATGTGTATACTTATATATTTTTTTAAATATGTTTCTTTGTTTTGTGTATACTTGTGTATTATTAAATTATATGAATGGTGCTTTACGTAAACATCTCATTCTGTCCCTTGCTTTTTCGTTAGTACTGTTTTTAAAACCCAGTATTGTCACTGGGTGTACGTCTAGTCTGTTGCTTCTAACTTTTGTGTAGTATACTCTGGTGAGTGTCCACTCTATTTTATCCACCTCCCCTACCACCTCTCCCAGCGAAGGAAAGCTACATTGTCTACAATTCTGGCAAACATAAATAACACTGCAATGCACCTCCTCATCCCTTTCTCCTTATGAATCTGTATTAGAATTTGAGATATATACCCACACACAGCTTGACTATACTCTAGGTATGGTCTAGGTACTGACACATTGCTTTCCAGAATACCTGCACCAGTCTATAACCATCAGCAGTTCATATTTCATGCTATCTTCAGAAATAGGAAACTTATCATGACCAAAAATTCCAGAATGCATGGATATCTGTAACTCTGCTGTCCATACTGTAATGACTGCATCTCCTTTTATTTGCAATCTCTTTAAATGTTTGAACCGTGTGAGCTCAGTTGGACTAGGGCCCAGGATCTACCCCTTACTGACTATGAGAACTTTAGCAAGACACTTTCTCTTTTTGATCTTTCCATTCTGTCCTTCTTTTAGACAGTCATGCATTCATTCAAGTAAGACTAATTGAACACCTACTATGTACTTAGTTATGACTGTATCACCTGATATACATGTTTCTTCACTAAAAGGCGAACCTCTTTAGTAAGTGCTATGAAGATGATAGTCAATATGTTAGGCCATCTTTGTTCTTGGAGAGCTCTTAGAGATTCAGAGAAGTCTTCCTTGAGAAAGATAAAT
This sequence comes from Ceratotherium simum simum, assembly GCF_057802395.1. NCBI lineage: Eukaryota > Metazoa > Chordata > Mammalia > Perissodactyla > Rhinocerotidae > Ceratotherium > Ceratotherium simum. The sequence goes on along the minus strand of NC_141914.1, from coordinate 31,956,345 downwards.
TTAATTTGAGACCTAAGAGGAATTGGTTAGCCAAAAAAGTAAAGAGGAGAGATAATTGTTGGGTTGAGGATGGCAAGAATGAAGCATATCCTGCATAGAGGAAACAATGAGTGCAATATACATGGGGAAACATCCCCCCAACCCGGGATCCAAAGACGGAAAGAGGCGCTCCAGAGCAAAGAGACAGACAGTGGCATTCGCAGGAGGCTCAGAGAAGCAAGAAGGTTGTACTAGACCATGTAGGGAATTGCAGGAATTGGAAAACATTTTTGGATTACAGAAAAATTTCTGTGGATAGTATGGGAATATTCAAATTCTAGATAAGAGTCAGGGTGAGAATTTCAATGATCTCTTCCAGCCCTTTCATTCTGTTTCTTCTAAATCTATTGTTTTAATAAGGTAACTACTAACCACATGTAGCTACTGAGCAGTTGTAATGTGGCTAGTCTGAATTGCAGTGTGCTCTAAGTATGAAATACACATCAGAATTCAAACCCTTAAAATAAAAAAAAAGTAAAATATCTTATTAATAATTCTTTTTTCTTTTTTTGCTGACAGAAGATTGGCTCTGAGCTAACATCTGTGGCCAATCTTCCTCGATTTTGTATGTGGGCCGCCACCACATGGACACTGATGAGTGGCGTAGGCCTGCATGCAAGAACCAAACCGGGTTGATGGAAGCAGAGTGTGCAGAACTTAACCACTAATATCTTATTAACAACTCTTATGTTGATACATGTTGAGATTATATATTTTAGATATATCGAGTTATATCTATTATACTATAAAAATTAATTTCATCTGTTTCTTTTTACCTTTTTAATGTAGCTACTAGAAAATTTAAAATTGCATATGTGGCTCTTGTTATTTATCTATTTGACAACGCTGTTCTAAATCATTTGCTTTCTGGGTAACCATAGAATGCTGAAGATTCATCTGGAGTGAAGATTTTGCTGACCAAAAGGGGGAATTTTCTTTCTATTAAATCTGAACCCTACAGAAGTTTACATTTAGCTCTGAGATGATTTCAACTAGAATCCCAGGCAGAAATGATCTAACGAGATTATATGCTGCACAAACTTCAGGAGAGCAGTTTAGAAGATTATGTCGGAGTTAAATATATGTACATATCCCATTATATATCAACAAGATATGTGCTCAGAGAAAACTCCCACACACAACTTAGAATACTGGCTTAAATTTTTCCACCAGTAAAGTAACTTTGAATAAAGGAGAAAAAAAAACAACAACCTAGCAGGAGTACAGTGAATGCCACATACTGTAGTTAAATGGCAAGGACTATTTTGCAGAAAATGAATTTTTCATGAGTGTTCTTTAAAAAACATCTTTCCAGGACTTTTTTCTTTGATATGGCCAGCTAAAAAGTCCATTACTTCTCATTGAAATTTTATGATTGATCTTTTGCGCATTTGCAACAATTTGAAGAACATTTATTAAATTCTTTTTTTGCCAATGTACAAACTTCATTACTGACCTTCAAAGATCTGACATTTCGATAGAAGAGATTGGTCCACAAAGAAATAAAATAGTGTGAAAATTTGAAGAATAAATTACATCTAAAGATACAAATGTAACATGATTCTGTCTGAGAGGAACTTGTTAGTTTACTTACCTATACTGTGTATGGATTTTTTAAAAACAAAATGACTTCATATAGTCCAGAAAATCTTTAGCTACTTTTTTTTTTTTGGTGAGAAAGATTGGCCCTGACCTAACATCTGTTGCCAATCTTTCTCTCTTTTGCTGAGGAAGATTGGCTCTGAGCTAACATCTGTGCCCATCTTCCTCTATTTTGTATGTGGAATGCCGCCACAGCATGGCTTGATGAGCGATGAGTCTGTCCACATCTGGGATTCGAACCTGTGAACCCTGAGCAGCTGAAGCTGAGTGCGTGAACTTAACCACTACGCCACTGGGCTGGCCCCAAATCTTTAGCTACTTTTAAAAACTGTCTTACATGCACTCTATATGGGAACAGACCTTTAACTTGAATAAATTAATATTTTCTTTGGAGGATTTGTCAAGAATGATACAGTGCATATATGCTTTTACTGGCATTTTGTATTTCATAATTATTATGTAGGTGTCAGAGAAGTAATATTTTTCCAATCTTTTTGAGTCTTCTGTAAGAGGATTTTACAGACTGCTCTAATCAGTGTGGCTCTGACATGATCATGTAAAAAGTGTTATTGACTTGTGGAAGAAATGCACCAGGAACGTCAGTCACTGCAGACATGCCCCTCAGTGTCCCACTTTCTCTAAGCCACTCTGTGGATTTTGCTGGGGAAAAGGAGGCTAGGTGTTTTTACTCTCTGCATTTTCTACAGTGGCCAGCTTTCATATTTCTTCTGAAGCACTAAGCTATAACTATGGCTTGTAGGATGGCTCTGTGACAATCTTCAAAAATGTCCAAATAAGGTCTATGTTTTTCCAAATTTCTAAATCTGAATCAGTGAACTGAACAGAAAGGTTGAAATGAGCTATTTATGTCTTCTTACTTTATAAAATATGATTTCAAAAACCATATTTTGAAAGTCATACAATATCACATTTTATATTCACACTGCAACTGGGTTGGATGGGGACATTTAACTTTTCTTCAAATCATACAGAATTGGTAGAGTATTGGAATATTTGATATTTTATTTCCATTTCTCCTGGGTTTTACATTTTTATTTGATACCTGAACTTTGAGAAAAAAAGAGGAAGACTTTCATTTGGTAAACTGCTTAGGTAGGATAATTAAAATATAAATAAGCATCATTAAATTTTTGGAGTCTAAAAAATATCGAGGGTCCAGTCTGGATAAGATGGAATAAGTACCAGTCACTCTGTGTTTGCACTGAATAAAATCTGGACAGAATACATAGAGCAGCTCTTTGAGGACTCTGAAAAATAGCAGGCAAATTGGGGAAGAGGTCCAGAATTCAATTATAGATGAATGAGTGGTGACTTTACCATTTTTTTCCTCTAGTATCCCCCAACTAATACTGCATTGGGTACAGAGAAGTAGACAGAGAGACCTCAGGAAAAGCCCTCTAGAACTGGCTCAAGGAGCAGGAAAGGGAACTCACAGTGTTCAGAGTGAGTGTGGAAATCTCTTGTATTCCTCTCTCCTTTTTCTGTTCTACCATGGGCCACCTCCAAAGCAATCCTGTGGTGTAATGAAAGCCCGCAGGAGCTAAAGCTCTGAGCAGGAGAAACCTTCCTCTACCTTCAGCAAAGGAGTTGTAGTTCCAAGAGAGTGGGACCAACCATTGTCTTGCTTGTCCTTCCATTGTTTGTCTGGGGATGTGGGCACACTTCAGAAGTGCACTGCAGAGCAGGATAACTAAAATCTCAGCTTTCTACTGAAAGATGTAATAGAGGAGCCCCAAGGAACCAGAAAGTATGGGGAGGTCATAGAGAAGAAGGAACTCAGGATATCAACCTCAAATAATTGTTCATAAGCTTTGAACTCATTCCTAAGCTGTGTACATGTGCGTCTAATACTATTTAGCATACAAAAGACTTTGAGAACTGAACAGAGATACACCACTGCCCATGCCCAATGCTGATCACTAGGTGGTACACGCACTGGAGAGATCCAAATAGCACTGTGAATGCTTTGAAAAGCATACTGGCATTGGAACCATAGACACAGGAGGCTAGTTGGAACTTAAGGTCTGAATCTAACTAGATTGACTGCCTACACAAATAAAAATGTCAACATTCTCCACAGGTTTCAATGAGACCTAGAATCTCATAATATAATATAATATTCAAAATGTCCAAGGTATAATTAAAATATTACTTGGCATGTGAGCTACAAGGAAAATCTCAACTTGCATGGGAAAACATAATCAATAGACACCAGTGGTGAGACGACAAAGATGATGAAATTATCTGACTCTTGAAACTAAAGGATAAATAGAAAGGGTACCAAATAAACAGAAGATATAAAGAAGAACCAAATGAAAATTTTAGAACTATAAATACAATAACCAAAAACAAAAACAAAAACCTCCCTTGACAAGCTCAGTAGCAGAATAAAGACAACAGAGGAAAGAATTAGTGAACTTAAAGAGAAATCAATAAAAATGATTCAATCTCAACAACAGAGAGGAAAAAAAAGACTGAAAAAGTAAAAAGAGCTTCAGAGATCTGTGGGAAAATAACAACAATAACAAAATATAGCATTTATGTCATTGGGACACCAGAAGAAGAAGAAAAAAGGTGCAGTGCAGAAAAAATTTTTAAAGAAATAATGGCTGAAAATGTCCCAAATTTGGAAAAAGAACTAGGCCTACAGATTCAAGAAACTCAGTGAATGCCAAACAGGCTAAACACAAACAAATTCACATCCAGACATATCATAATCAAAATGCTGAAAATTAAAGGGAAAGAAAAGAAACCCAAAAGCACCTAGAGAAAAGTGATTCATTACCAATAGGTGAATAACCATGAAGGCCAGAAAGAAGAGGCACAACAGTGTTAAAGTGCTGAAAGAAAAGAACTGTCAACCCAGAATTCTATACCCAATGAACATACACTTCAGAAATAAAGGTGAAACAAAACACTTTTAGAGGAAGGAAAACTAAAGGAATTCATTGCTGGCAGACCTGCTCTAAATAAATTGCTAAAGAAGTTCTTTAGACTGATGGGAAATAATATCAGAAGGAAACTTGGGACATTAGGAATGAACAAAGAGCAGCAAAAATGGCAAACATCTGAGTAAATATAATTGACTATTCTGCTCTTGAGTTCTTTAAAATATGTTTGTGAGTTGAAAGCAGGGATTTCAACGTATGTAGATAACCATAATATAAAGGGAGAGGCTAAAGGGACCTCTATGGTGGTAAGATTTCTACATTCCATCCAAAGTGGTAAAATAGTAATTCTAAAGGGACTGTAAAAATTTAAACATGCATACTGTAGCCCCTACAGAAACCACCAAACAATCCAAAAGAGGTCAGGAAAAAGGAAACAAACAAATGTAAAACAGAAGGTTAACACAGGGAGCAAACAGAAAGCAAATAATAAAACAGTAAAACCCAAATCCAAACATATCAATAATTACATTAAATGAAAATGGTCAAAACATACCTATTAAAAGACGTAGACTTTCAGGATGAATAAGGTATATTAGATGGTAAAATTAATCCCTATTTTGCAAATTACATCCATTTTATGATGAGAAAACAGAGATTTAGAGGGGAAGTAACTTGCTCAAGATCCTACAGCAACTGGATTTAGATTTAACTTTTTCTAACTTCCTAGGTATCATCACCTACTACTTTAGCATATACTCTAGGGTATTGCAGAGATTAAAAAAAAAAAAAAAAAGAGAGAGAGTGAGAGAGAGAATGGGGACACCTAGGCTGCATCTTGTCAAGAATGAGTTCAGAGTTCACTGCAATGGAAGTCCTGAGCCTGTGCCAGGGTAGTGTATAGCTAGGAGATTCATTGGAAAAACCAATAACCATGCAAGGAGAGAGTCAAAGATGAATGAGATGGCATCAAGCCCTATAGTGATCATACTAGGTCTGACCCAGTTTCCAGTCTCCTCCTGTTGGAAAATAAAGGACCAAATTTCCCTAGGCTTGTCCTGAGAAGAGTTGGCTGGCATTCTGACAGAGGCAGAGAAAGTGAGCCAGTTTCCAAATACAGTCTTTTGTTGCACACTCCTTTCATTTAGCAGGTTCTAAGCACTGGAACTCAGGACAACCTGAAATAAATTTCTAACTCTCCATTTCTCATCATTGGGGCAAGTCAAGGAGGCTTAGGAGCCATGACAAGCTGTGCTTCAAATGGAAAAGATAAGAGCAAGGCCTGGGGAAACATACGGCAGATGGGCTTAAATGATAAAATACAGAAACAATCACCACTGAGTTACTCAGCTTTCCAGAACAGACACAGAGTACTCTTTTCTTGCTTGTGACAGTGTCAGCCAGTGTACGTGTAATAGAAGAAGAGTCATATTTTGCCTCTTTAGTTTCTAGAGTATAGTGCTAGGCAGAGAAGAAACTATCAGAGGTGACAGTTTTGCTTGCGAGGGACAGTGTGCTCTGAGTGAAAGTATGGGAAAAGCTACTGTAACTTAATTCTGTCCTGAGAATTGATGGTCCGATTTAAGAGAATAAATAAGACAGACCATGGCACTAAGAAATATCTCATAGCCAGGACCGCACTGTCAGGGAAAATGAACTTCTTTCCAAACAACAGAGAAGGCTGTCTTAGCATTTTCCCCCTAAACAAAATGGCATTGTGAACCATGACAGTAGAGGCAAGAAATAAAGCCAGTTTTCTATAAAGGTCCAGATACTTCATGGATGCCTTTGATGTCTTTGGGGACTACTATTTCAAGACAGCAGCCACACTTATTGGCCTCATCCAGAGCCAAATATCTTGTTCAGAAAGTAAGCACCCATTTAATGGGGCTGTTTAAACAAACATCTCTCTGGACTCAGACAGAAGTAACTGTCCTTGAATCAACTCCAAATACATAGACAAGAGTTTAATATAAGGCCAGGTTCTTTATCAAGAAATCACTAAATATACCACTACGATATGAAGGAGATTAGGCAAGATGCCAGAATATGGCAGGAACATAGATTGGCTTAGCATCTAATATCACCTGCTGTTCAAATTGTCTAAGCCTGGTCAGAAAGGGAGGCTTATCATAACCCTTATGGATATTCATAACTTACAAGTAGTCTGGAAATTCAGTTTCATCCAGATAAATAATAGCTTGCTTTTTTAGAAGTACATTTAGTAAAGTGGTTCTCAACTCCTACAGATGAGAATCACCTTTCTTCATTCCAAAGCAATTATATCAAGATTTCTAGGAGTTGAGTTTGAGCCCAAGTAATTTTAACAAGCAATCAGGATTAAGAAGCACTGACTAGGTCCTATAATAGGAACCAAATAAGTGCCTTTGTTTCCTTAAATAAATGGAAAAGGCCTGAAGATTAAATCACCTTATGCATTCTGATTGATGGTTTAATTGTTGGAGTCCTTCACCTGGAAGACAGATACATACACTTGACCAGGAGCTAGGTCTAGTTGTAGAGGGAATGCATGGGGGAAGCAGAAGGGCAGAGAACTAACCCCTCCAATTTTTGCTTTTAGAACCAAATTCCAAATAACTACATAGCCCACATCAGAGAAGTGGACAGCCACCTACAAGTCCACAGACAACTATGTTGGCTGTATTCTAATAGGTCACATTCGTTTATTTTGAGCCAAGTCAGAAAGAGTGCTAGCATTTAAGATAAAGAGTAAATTAGTCAAGGGGGCCGATATCACCCTTGTCTGTTATTCCATGCTTAGTTTGCATGTGGGCTGAGATATGCCAGTCCAAGCTATCTGATAACGGTGTGGTTGGGGTTATACCTTAGTGATACTATTAAATAAAGGTATTGTGATGTACGTTCTCCTATTTAACCAGAGATGCTGAGCCAATAGAATCTGTACTAGTTCATTCCAGGGTTATTTGGCCAAGAAAAATAACTACTCAAAAAGTTAAGGGAAAAATTTAAACTAGTTCAGAGCTAAGTCAGTCAACCAAATGGTGTGACAAACTGGAAATGCATAGAAGAAGCAAAAAGACAAAGCAAGGAATGAAAATAGGGTTGACAGAAACAAGCCAAAGCATAGATTGGCTAACGTGTAATTCATATATTAAAGACCAACTTTTATTGTGTTCTCCTTGTGTCTGTCTTTGTGTGCTTCTCTTGGTCAGGGATATATTTTTAAAGATAAATTGCAATGGTGAGGCAGAGCTAATACATGAGTATGTATACAAGAGACATACCACAGTAATTAAGATGTATTGTCTTTTAGATAAGCTTGTCAAAAAGAGTTAGAAAAATACCGACAGTACTGATAATACTGATAATATTTTAATTTCCTAAGAAAAATAATTGTGAAAGCTTGTGCGTAAAGAACGCATATTATTTTCAAATAAAGTATATAATCTCCTCTGCAAAACACAAAGCTGGAAGTGAGTGGAAAATCAAAGGTATTTTATGGAAGAAAGTAATCCAAGGATTTGATGCCTACACAGTTGTCACTCCTAGGAACGGTGAGCAAAAAGCATTCTCAGGTCCTCAAAGTCTCAGAAATGTTACCAGCTTAGGAACTTTAGAGAGTGTGCACCAGAAGACTGCAAATTGAGCCAGAGAAGAAAATTTTGAAAAGGAATTTGAAGAGATCTGGAAATGATTATTAAAACAAGTAAAAAATTTTAAATAACAGAATAGAATAATGAATCAGTAAGAGACTAAGTAATGATTCTGATAAGTTTAATTAATGTAATTAATTGCTAATTACAATTAGCAGTTGCTCATTGAATTAATGGAGACTAATTAAATTAATGGAAGGGGAATTTCTAATTGAATTGATGAAGACTAAAGAGAGGAGAGAATTTAAAATGGAGCAAAACCATGTTTCCTCTATAAGAGCATATATTTCCCAAAGACAAAGACCTTCCATCAGAATGATCACCTCTGAAAAGATCTTCACATCAGAATGATCACCTCGCCACAGGTGAGTGAGGTGAGAAGATGAAGTGCATTGCAGTTAATCCCTAAAAACAGATTGATCTGATCACACAAAATTAAGTAGAAGATTCATGATTAATCATTGAATGGGAATTTTGTAGCATATCTGGAAAATTCTGAACATGGGTCTGTTGGAGTTTATGCTTCTCAAAGACTTAATCAGAATGGAATTATTATTATTAGTCTATTAACAAACTTCCACCTTAGTCTGTCATAGAGATGAAAAGGTGAAAAAAATGTGTTTTAATAGAAATGAACTTGAATGTTAAAAATTTTTTTTGATGAAGTTGTCAAAAAAGCAAATGCAGTCTTAATATAATATTGTTACAATATCAAGAATGAGAGAGTGTCTCTGAACCAGTTAGATTATATCAGGAATATCATGTTGGATTATGCACTCCAAGTTATCAGAGTTTGTTCTGAGTAAAAGAAACAGAATGGTAAAGAAACAAAATATTTAAAATATCTGAAAATATTTCACATGAGTAGAGAATACTTAAAGAGTGAGAAATAAATGACAATGATCTTCAAATATCTGTATGACTTTCCTGTACGTGGAGGATTAAATTGACATTGAATAACCCTAGGGAGTGAAATTTGAAACAATGGGTAGAAGCTACAGAGGAATGAGTTACTTCATATAAGGAAGAACATTATAAAACCAATACTGCCCATAAATAGACTAGGCTGTTCTGGGAGATTAATATATTTACCATCATCCAAATTGTTCAAACATATGCTGTAATCTGTAGAAAAGATTCATGAATAGCATGTACTGCTGTCCCAGGTGATTTTGAGGTCCCAAATAGCCCTGAGTTTAAGACCTGGAATGGGACTGCTTGGGTGACATTTTGAGAAGCATTTTCTTTTTTTTTTTTTTTTTTAAAGATTTTATTTATTTATCTTTTTCCCCCCAAAGCCCCAGTAGATAGTTGTATGTCACAGCTGCACATCCTTCCAGCTGCTGCATGTGGGACGCGGCCTCAGCATAGCCAGAGAAGCGGTGCGTCGGTGCGCGCCCAGGATCCGAACCCGGGCCGCCAGCAGCGGAGCGCGAGCACTTAACCGCTAAGCCACGGGGCCAGCCCTGAGAAGCATTTTCTAATGGCCTAATCCTCGCACTGTTGTCATGGGTGTGAAATGGTAGATATGATATAAACCTCTGATCTAGAATAGCCAAGCTGTATTTTCTAGTTATCTCTGTGATGGTTATCCAAAAGCATTGGCATGGTAGATATATTGAGTTATTGTCAAATGCACCACTTTTCTTTAAAATTGCAACTGTTTATGTCTTCCTCAGTGACCCCCACAGTGCCTTTTGCATTTAGTTTAATAATTTAATAATGCGTGGGGAATTGAATCTTTAGTGCCTTTGTTTGTCTCCCGTGGTTTATGGTGGTAGCTATAATTCATCAATTTTTGCATTTCTCTGTCAGTTTTTAGACTATCCAATGAGCTGTGATAGGAAATATATTCATTAACAGATAACGGAGATTTGCCATTTTTTTGCCACTGAGCATTCATTTCCACTTCCTCTTGATAAATGGACTCTAAATTTCATTCAAATATTCATCCCTCATCTAGGCAGACCTGTACCATTGGGAAAGTACATCCAACCTACAAGTCCAGGAAAAGGCCCTGGTTGACTTAAACTAGTCAACACATCTCAAATTCCCGGCCACAGTGGCTCATTGAAGTATAGACACAAGACCCACATTGGTCCAATGAGATTTGAGGAGATGTTTTCTGGGGGATTATAAAAGAGAATAGGTGATATAAATACGTGGTGTCTGCAATTTGTTAAAGAATTCCTGACTCCGAGAGGGAAGTTATACCCGGAAGTGGGCAAAGCTGAGAGAACTACACACAAATTAAGCTTCAATGGTGACGGTGTGAACTACTAGATGGTGTGCCAGTTTGGCTTGGGGATTGTTATGAGGAACCAGAAGCAACCTAACAGATACAGAGGCTCTAACAAATCCAAAGAGCACAGTGACAAAACTTTGAATAACTTTTTATTTTTATTAATATCAACTCAGTTTTTTTTCCCATTTCCTCCTCTGAACATTCTTTCCTTGTTTCATTCACAAGTATTTCCCAAGTAAGTCATATTTTCCATGTCTTCGTAACTTTTATTCAAACTATTTCCTCTATTTGGGGGGGGCCTCTTGTCATCTCCCTTTTATTACTCAGTAAATATCTACTTTCTTTTTAATCCCTGTCTTCCCTCTAGGCTTCATTGTCACATCATCAGTTGTATATAAAATCTTAGTAACATACCTATTGCAACAGATACTTTTGGGTATTATTATTTATTTATGGGTCTGCTTATCTTGGATTTTTTGAGACTATATTTTAGTTTATGATCTCTAAACTCAACCAAGTCTCCAGTTAGTAAATTATGAATAAGTGAATAAATGAATGTGCTCTAGTACTTAATCCTCAAAAAAGAAAATATTAAGTTTACCATAAGTAGCTTCATATTTAGAAAGTAATTTTTACTTTCGACTATAGTGTTCAATAAAAATTTCGACTTATTCCCCACCCACAAATCCATTTTCGATCTTTTTTGTAAGACACAGCACTTTTTCAGTGACACATTATAGGATAAACACATTTAAAAAAAGGCTAGAGACTTCCCAAAGAAGTTTAATATTAAAAAAAAAAAAGTGCAAGTGTTTAGTCTACATGCATGAGCATCTCAAGATTTTAATTGCTTTTTACTTCAGGAAGGTTGTGATGTATAAACATTTTACAAATCTGATCTCAAAAAACAATGATTTGAATAATCTGTGCTTTAATGCAAACACAAAACATTAATTTGTTCAGTTTCTCATACAACATATTTATTAGACATTTTGGTGTCAATAATTTCTCAAGTTGTAACATTTAGCCTTGTAATGGAGCTAATGCCAATTCTATTCATGGGAGTATATTTTTGGACTTTTGGACAACTTTAAGTAAAATGAATGCCACTGTCTTTAAGCTGTGCTTGAAGCAAAGACAAAGAAAACAACAACTTATTCTTTCCAACTAATAAACATTTAATGATGCAATTTTTAGTATGACATTATTTTAATGCTATTATCATAATGTTAAATATATTTTTGCTTCTGTTACTGAAGCTCAATATATCATCTCTGAACATTAGCAATTTTCAATTAATTTAGATTTTAAATATTGAATTTTTAACTTGGGCTTCAGGAAAATTCTGAAAAATAAATTTCTGAATTTAGCATCTTTTTCCTGTCCTCGACCATAAATTTTCAGTCTGATATGACTTACCATGAATCTGCATCTGTAAGTATAGCTTTTCAAGATAACTTTTTAGAAATAAAAAACAGTTACCTCTGCATCAAAGAGGGGATTCAAAATCACTAAAGTTCCGAAGGAGTATGTGCTTTGATTATTGTTCCCACCTGTTTCTTTTTTTATTATAAAGTGGCAATTTATACTATCATTAGAAATATACATTTATATATAAACTTTTGCATTCAAATCTCTTTATTTTTTGATTACCTATGACTAAAGATCACAAATCAAATAAAAACTCTATATAACATATCCCTATTTCAGAAGCTTATGTATATATACACATATATATTTGTAGAACAATCCACTGTTTTAAATGTGATTCTGATTTTAAAAAACGCTATTTACAATTTTATGACAGAGAAATAATCTCAGCCTTTTATGATATTAAAATGAACAGGGAATTTTTATGTTTGAATGTGTTTCACCTTGTGCAGATGAAATTAAGCAACATCATGGAAAAAACCTTCTCAGAGCAAGGTCTTGTAGACTAAGCCATGAAAGGTGGAAGCGTAGGTTTACTATTTCCGGGTCCAAGTTTAAAAAAGTACTGTTGATGTAGTCACGCTTCTTCACCAAGAAACAGTGGCCCTAACTAGGACCTTCAAACAATACACAATAAACCATTCTTCATGCTTTCCTTTTGTCTAAATTCCCTCATCTCTTGCTAGTAGGACCACAGGACCACCAATCTACAAATAATATCTACCTACAGCACTGTCATTTTCTTAAATAGAAGAATTCTTCTAAAAAGCTATCTGGATCAGAAAGAGGCCCATAAGGCATCACAATGTGCAACAAATTGATATCTCTTTATTGTGCCAATTCATAGTGGCTAAAAATGTGCTATGAAAATTCATATGAAAAATTCAAAACCCAAACTATTACTGTGATCAAGAATAGGTTGGCTTGCTGTCCTCCAGTTTCCTGAAGCACAAGCTTCTCTGAATTAGCAAATGGAACTTCAGCACCATTATGTTTCTATACCTCAAACTTCTAGCTCAAAAATCAAATAAGGTATATTGACCAGGACACTATTTTATGAGATTGTCAAAAACTTTGTTTTCATCCTTAAGCCCATTGATTTCGAAACACGTTACAATACAGACTCATAGAACAAACATGTCTTAACTTATATGTACATAGCCAGTTACATAGCTTTACTAAAAATCATATTTTTCCTGAGAACATTCCAATGCATTTCAAAAAAAGAAAAAATGCTTATTTCACTTATAGGAGAATAAGCGATGGATGAATTGAGACCCAGAAATTAGAATGATGAAAAAGTAAAGAATACTTTTACGTGGAATAACCTGGAAAACAAACTATTTAAAAACTGGGTCATATTTTTGGGAGTAAATAGGATAATTGTATGTTTATATTTGATAATTTTTTTAAAACCTAGACAGTGAATACTGACTTTTCCTATTAAAGGTTTTACATACGTAAAAAGTAAGCAGCAATTAAGCAAACATTCACCCTGTGCTCTAAACCACAGTTTTTGTCAGGTTAATATGTAAAAGAAACATGAGGTTTCCAATTTAGTCTCTGAAATTAGCTGTAAATAAGACAAAGCTAATTTCCAAAAACATTTTACTGCGGTGAACATTTGCTTAAATGATATGGAGAAAAACAATATACACATTGAGTGGTTAGAAATCTGCTTCTTAATTGCAATCAGGAAGAAGACAAATGTGAGTCTAGATGATAAACAATGGATGGCCATGGACACAGCGGGAAGAATTTTGTTGGAGATTCAAATCTCTATCATATTTTTCATAGTATTTAACTGGACTAAATATATTCTGTCATGAAATCATCAGTGTAATTGGTAACACTTTGTGAAACTATCAATTGTATTACTGATAAGTTTGTGGGGTGTGTGTATGCGTGTGTGTGTGTATTACCACACAAGCTCAAGTCATTTCATGCTAGATGAGCCTGTGACCCATTTTGTAGAAGCCTCTTTTTTATTTTTTCAAAGAAAATAAGGCTTTGTGCTTGGGATCTGTTGGGTCCTGGAAGTGACAGATGTATTTATAATCAAGTTGAATCAAGAGTGAGAAGGAGAAATACAACCAGATTTGTATTTTTCACAAGGGTATTCTTTTCCTAGAAGAGTAACATTCCTTTTTTAAAAAATTTTAAATGTCTTTATTTGTTACTTTCCAAATATTTTGGTTAAACAAATATCTCTCGCAAATGTGGTTCAAAATCCTTGCCTAGACGCATAACTTTTATTCTTTGCAACTGTTTAGGCAAATTCCTCCATTTCCTTTTCTGCTAACTTCCTAATAACACAGACAGGATACTTAGTGAAGGACACAAACCACTATGGAAGAATAATGATTGTCTAGATTGAGGGAAAGTACATTGACTTTGAAAGAATACAGCAACCAATGGCAAGGTCATTGAAGTGAGGGCCTAGAGCTTCTGCAAAGTGTATATATTTTAGGGAGTCATATTTGGAACAATACATGCTGGACAGTGGAGCTATAGGAGAAGTAACATGCTAAATCTTCTCATTGATAATATCCATAAATCTGCATACATTTTTTAACATTCTGTTTTGTTTTGTTTTAATTTGGGTGTCTCTACACCATTCTTGATTTGTAGGACTAAGCAGATCTATTTTTTCCAAGGCAATTGTATAACGTTCATTTCTTCCCCAACATTTTTCTAGTACTTTAGTATTCCTAACTATGCATTTGCCTAGTCTTACACGGAATTTTTTTTTCCTTTTGACTACTTTAAGCCACTCACCCGACCCGAGTCTGTCGGAATCATAGCTGTTAATTCCATATTGTTTCCCTATGCCCCTTGTAAATTCAATGTATCACAAGTTCCCTTCTATGTTCTAGGAGACAGACTTATTGTCAACTAGACTTATAAATGAAGATACATAGCAACAAACAAGGCACTGGCTTCCCAAGATAGTAAGTTTGGAATTTTACAGCCATCCCTCCCAATCTCTTGGCAGACTTTGGAAAATGCCACATACATAAAACTCTGGTAAGGTACAAAGGCAAATACAATTTGCTCTGACCAACTTCCTAGGACTTAATTCCTTATGTAAAACTCCTCTTCCTTCTTTTCTGCTGAAAGAGATGGTATAAAACTCTCAGCCAGGCATACATCTATACCCTCAAAGGTGTCCACACAGTACAAAACCAGACCAAATGGTAAGACTGTGTAACTTATTCATCACTGCTCAGGCATGGCAATGACAAATAATTCCCAAAAGTTACTTCAGCCTTAGAACAAGAATTTTTTTTTTTCTAAATGACAAAAAGAATGAGATCCTGGAATAATACCTTTGATAAAAATATGATATTCTCCTAGGAGAATCTGAAACTCTTTTTATGAAGGAATGAAATCAGCTCATTCCATCAGATTCAACAGAAGACTATCGTTTGCATAAAATAATCTTAAATAACAACTTCGAGAATAAAATTTTAAACTTCCCTTAATGTTAAATGATTCCTGGCTCAATACCTTACAGGCATCAGAAGAATCTATAATTCATACATGTTCAATGTCATGGTAAAAAAAAAAAAAATCCTGGAAACAGGATGTAATTATGTGTCAGTTCCAAATGCCCAAAGAAAATACAGATTCAAAACAAAGCACACATCACAGCATTATCCAGAGTTTAAGCTATTGAGGGTATTACATTGATTTGTAAGTTCAATTTCCAAAACCCTTTTCTTTAAGGTAATAACTTTATTTCATCTTTGTTATAGTCATGTCTTCATTACAATTAGCCCTCTATTAATAACAACACAGTTATTTTAATGTTTGTGAGTCTCGATTTATTTTTTCCCTTGCTTTTATGTGTGCTAATCTTGGTGCATGTGCATTTTCTACCACATTGCAACAGGCAAGCTTTGGTTCAATTTTCTTGTCCTACACAAAGGAAGATTTTGAGTGCAGAATCTTAGCCACTAGGTCCTGGGTTGCCATTTTATTTTCCTCTCCTTGGGTGGATTTATTGGAAGGAAATGGGTAAAGGGGAGGGGGAGAAAGGGAAAGGATGAAAGGGACAAAGGGAAGAGTTCTCAGCTATGTTGAATCTTGATTCACGACTTTGCCTCCGTTCATGGTGGGTGTTCCAGAACTTTTCCTCGAACGTCCTTGTTTTTCTCCAATTTCATGTAGTGATGGCTCTCTGTACATACACACTGGAAAGGAAAATCACAACAATTACTTATTATAATAGTGGACATCAATTTGGCCTCAATAAACATTTCAAATTTGATTTTATAATATTGTCCACTTTCATCACTAGCTCTTCTCCCAATTGTAAAAACGAGTTTTAACTTGACAATATATTTAGTGCCTAGACATGGCTCTCTTCCAGTTCTATCGGTCACAACCTTTTAAGTCTTCTTGAACTGCAGACACATGAGTGGTTTCTGTGCTCTTATAGATAGGGCTTGAGTCTTTACTGTCTGCTAACCTATATAACAGGATTTTCATCTAGACTTAGAGGAGACATTGGGCATATAATATTTAAAGGATAGAAATAGATATTTTGGTTTTTAGTCCTTAGTCTGCAAACTAGTTTGGGTAGGAAAAAAAATCCTTATTTACATGTTCCCAGTCTTTACCCTACTATAGAAGATATGACATTGTTGCATCACATTGAAATATTTATTGCCAATTTTCAGGGTATCCTACACAAGAAGTGATAATGGGAGTGAGGGCAGAGAAGAGAAAAAAAAAGTTGCAATTTTCCTGATTGCCTCAGATTTCCTTTTCCCAGATTTCCATTCATTACTAAGGTAATGAACACACTCCGTGGCTTTTTAGTTATTCTTCAATAGGAAATGTGATTATGCAACCGTGAGATTTTAGTTCACATCTATATAAACAGTTCCTTTTCTCCTCTATTGTTTTGTCTGGCTCAAAAGCTCAGTCATCTGTGAGTTACCATGGCTGTTGCTAGATTACTGCATAGAAAGAACAATGTTTCTCAATTCATAGTTATTCTTGTAAGAGAGAATCTATCAGCCTATTGAATACATTAAAACAGATTCATTATAGTGTTGTGAGATGGGCAAATGTGACTGTATACAAGCATGTGAAATATTTCACTTAAATATCAGGAGTTATTTTCATCCTTGACTTAGGAAAAAACAGTTAAGTACCTCCATCTATTGAACCATCACTGCAATGCCTTGGTAATCTGAAAGTTATTTCCAAATAGCTTTCTCCTTTGAGCTTTACCCTGGTACTGGAGACCTGAGCATAGCTATGATTGAATAGATGTCATGTAGTGGTTATGAGCACTAATTTGGGAGCCACACTGCCTGGGTCCCCATCCTTACACAGCCTCTGTCTAGCTCTGTCAACTTGGACACCTTTTCCTAACTGAAAAATACCATTTTTATGAGGATTACATGCCTGACACATAGTAAGCATCCAAAGATATTTAAGAAAATGAAGGAGCTGGGCCGGCCCCATGGCTTAGCGGTTAAGTGCGCACGTTCCGCTGCTGGCGGCCTGGGTTCGGATCCTGGGTGCGCACCGACGCACGGCTTCTCCGGCCATGCTGAGGTCGCATCCCACATACAGCAACTAGAAGGATGTGCAGCTATGACATACAACTATCTACTGGGGCTTTGGGGGGAAAAAATAAATAAATAAAATCTTAAAAAATAAATGAAATTGAAGGAGCTGATCTCTTAATGAGAATTTTGAATAACAGATTTCAGGGAACACAGTTATAAATTGTTTTGGCTGAAGGTATTCTAAATCCAAAACTAGATTAAGAGAGTTAAGATACAAGTAAGGTTCTCCTCAGACTAGTTCAGCAATGAAGAGACAGGTTTCTTCCGAAATCTCAGTAGCAGAGCTTCTTAAATGTTACTGTGCATTTGAATCACCTAAGGATACTGTGAAAATGCCAATTCTGATTCAGAAGGTCCATAGGGGACTTGAGATTCTGCATTTTTAATAAGCTCCCAGGTGATGTTGATGCTGGCGAAACCCAACCACACTTCGGGTAACACAAAATACATACACAAAATATGTTTGTAAGTATATCATGCAAAATTATTATACATATATATATATTTTTTTTGGTGAGGAAGATTGGCCCTGAGCTAACATCTGTGCCCATCTTCCTCTATTTTTTTTTTTTTGTATGTGGGATGCTACCTTAGCATGGCTTGATGAGCGGTGTGTAGGTCCAAGCCCAGGATCCAAATCTGCGAACCCCGGGCCGCTGAAGGGGAGCACGCAAACTTAACCATTATGTAACCAGGCCAGCCCCCGTATATATTTTTTTAAATGATATTTTTAAATATTTCAATTATTGCACTAAATGCTCCTCCAGTATCCCCAAAGGACTAACAAAGGACTTACACTTGGGCTTAAGCAGCAAAGTGCAGAAAGGAAACTAGTTCCGAAAGAATTGACCCTGTAATTTTCAGATGGTGCTAGTAGGTAATCCCAAGTTTCTGCTTTTCTTTTACAAAAGGCAGATCCTTGTTGAAGATTCTATTGAAATCTTGATGTTTCTCAAGTCTATCTAATGTCTCTTACCTATATTTCTGTTATGAGCAAAGTGTCAAAATCTCCAAAATTAAAGCATACATTTATATGTGCAAAATACAGCCGTTTATTTATAACTGGTTAGCACACAAGGTGAACTCAGAAGTAATGAAGTGATTCAGTTGAAAAGCTATTCATATGATGCCATAAAGCAGTTTTTGCCTACTCTGTTGCCTAATCACCTGTGACAACCCATTCATCCCCAGGCCAGATTACAGATTGCTAAATCAGTCTCAAAGAATGAAAAAAATAGTCTTTAAAAAAAATACACAACAGATTTTGACCTGCAAATTTCTTGAGCTTCCAGTTAGAGGTACTTGAAGAATGTTATTTTCTAATTTCCGTTAAAGAATATAGTTTTATAACTTTTGTAGCTGAATTTCTTAGTGTTGCAATTTCTTTTATAGTTTCCTTACGTCATAGATTCTACTCGAGACATTTGTTTTTAACTTTTACCTTTTCTTTGCTCTTTCTCACTTACACATAGACTGTTTCGGTTGTAACAACATGAAATGTTACCATTATAATCACCACTGTGGATAACTTTTCCAATAACTTAACCCTGCTGGCCATTCTGGTATCAAGTCCCCAGAGAGTGTACTCTGAGAGTAGGCCATAGAGAAAAGTGACTATTAAAGCCAGAGATGTCCTATTTGCGTGGGAAGAGCTAACAATTCTCCAACAGTGAAAAACATTAGCCTTAGGACTATACTAAGAAAGAGAGAATTGAGATATAATTGAGGGGGTATAGGGTTAGTAAAAGGATAGGAGAATCTGATGAGAACATCCTAGGACTGTGTTGCCTAATATAGCATCCATTTTGACATATGGGGTCATTGAACAAAAATGTGGCTAGTCCTATTCAGATATGCTATTAGTATAAAATAAACACTGAATTTTAAAGACCACACCAAAAGAATAAACTGTCTCAGTAATAATATTTACTTACTGAAATGATAATATTTTGGATATATTGGGTTGGATATGTTATTAAAACTTACGTCACATGTTTGTTTTCATTTTTTAAATGTGATTACTAGAAAACTGTAAATTACATATGTAGCTCATATTATATTTCTATTAGACAGTGCTGTCTTAGAAGAGTCCGCTGTTCTCTGGAAGAGAAGCGTCTTGATTAGAGCAAAAGCTGTGCCACTGTATGATGGGGAGGACAGCTGGGAAAACTTCTGACCTGACTGGACCTGACCTCCACATGCAGACTTAGGAGAGGCAGAGTATCTTAGATTCCTGTGATAGGATGAACTGGTTCACAAAACATTTATTGACCCTTTTAATTCGGTTTAACTAATACTATATCACTTTAATCCTATTATTGACTTTTCATTTTCTTTTCTCTCCTCAAATTTCAATTACCCCTTTGCAAACTAATACCCAAAGATGAATTTGTTCAAGCATTAATTTGTTCATTTATTCTACAATCAGATACATATTTACTTTGTGCCAGGCACTCTGCTAGATTCTGTAGCAACTGCAAGGAACGACCTCGTGATTCTTGCCTTCAAGGAGCTTAAGGCTAAGAGAGCAGAAGTATGCAGGCACACCAATCACAGGGTAGAAAGGGCCACGGGAGAGAGCTGAATGGAAATGAGTAAATGAAAGTAGCGATTTGATTTTGACTTAGGCTTGAAGGAGGCAGAAGATTTAGAGAGACGGATGGGCTAACAAATAAGGAGATGACACGCAGGTTATATAAGAAAAACAGTGACTGGTTGAAGAATGGGGTAAAATAGAGGGGTGGCGAGGCATAAGCCTGACAGGGCCAACTTGTGTCATGCCTCCTGAATTCCATGCCAGAAGACTGAAACCATGATTATGATATATATTAATCTCAATCTGATAGTGAATGAAGAATTAATAATATGTCCATCAAGTATATAAGTGTATAGAGAAAAATCTATTTATTCAATCTCTTTATCTAGAAAAACGTCTAACTATGTTTACATGATATGAATACAGCCAGTCAACTTAGTCAAGAAGAATAAGTCAAATGGAATCTTACTGCACAGATTCTGCAAGAAATGGTTGGCAGCATTTGAAACTTTTATGCGTTTTCTGATGCCTTGCAAACACAATTTCTCAGGAACAAACCTAGCTGAGGCACTATTACGTATGAGACCGGCTACTTATCTAATATATACCATACCTAATATTCTCCAAGTACCATAATTTTGACTGCAATTGAAAGCTGGAGTTCACTTGGTCAAGCTAAGTAACATGTTAAGAAGGGTTATCCTTTTGTTTTGTGGGGAGTTTAATTTAGCACTTAAGAAGAGTAAGAAAACAACAAATGATATACCAAGAATTACTAATCCCACATATGAAAATCACATACACTTTACCATACAGTAAAAATTAATCACAATTTTATACAGCTACTAGTACTAGAATTTGTAGTTCTGGTGTTAGTTTCCAATCATATACTACTAAACAATTTGGGGAAACCTTTAAGAAGCATGTCTAGGGAAGTGTCTGGGTTCTGATCTTCATCAGTTATATAAATTCCACAGCTCCTAAATTGTGCTTCTCAAATCATTCCTATCCCATGCGAGATTAAGTTTTTCTCTTCCTAATAATCATATCCTTATTAGTAATTGCAAAGAACCTCAGTCTCTTGGTTTGCAGCAGTTCAAAATACAATGATATTTAAGAAGGGGGCTTTTCCATCACTTTCTGTTGCAATAAGCTATTATTTCATTAGGAATAGATTAATTTTGCTTTAGGAGGCTCTGAATTTTTTAAAAAATCTCTTTGTTCTTGAATATTTTCTTCCCATGCCCTCTGTTTTTTATGCATTCTGGCCCACCACAGCTATGAGAACAAAGTCTGATATTCTAGTTCTTTTGATGAGGAGTAATTTCCAGACTGGGCATAAAGTGAAAAAAGAAACAAAACAAATCCAACTCCCTATCTTTCCTGTCCTCCCAGCTCCCCAATCCTGTCTCACAGGAACTCAGATTCTGTGCCACTGCCCATTTAACAATTGGAAACAAATCCTCTGATTTAGGCAACTTGGGATGTTACTATCTAACCATGTCTCATTTAGGACTTTGTGGGCTACACTTGTGATACAGACTTCATTTTTTTTTTTTTTTTTTTTTTTAAGTATCTGCAATATTTTTTTTTTTTTTAAAGATTTTATTTATTTTATTTTTCCCCCCAAAGCCCCAGTGGATAGTTGTATGTCGTAGCTGCACATCCTTCTAGTTGCTGTATGCGGGACTCAGCCTCAGGATGAACGGAAAAGCGGTGCCTCGATGCGCACCCGGGATCCGAACCCGGGCCACCAGCATCGCAGCGCACGCACTTAACCACCAAGCCACAGGGCCGGCCCACAGACTTCATTTTCAGTGGGCATGATTTAACGGTTAGCTCTTGGTGTGGAACTGATTTGTAACTGTGTTTCTTTCTGATTTCAGTTTACACTATTTTTCCAACAAAATTTCAATATCCAAATTTCAGGAATGTTCAGTGTCCTGACAATGCAATACCTGAATGATTAACAACATTACTTAACAACGTTACTTAACAACGTTACTTTTCTTTCTCCTGGCTTGTCTGGGTTGTCCTTGATCACGTTTCTTGCCCTCTTTCCTCTTTAAAGTAGGAAAAAAAAATACTTGCCCTTTTTTCACCCCACAGGATATTTTTGAGATAAACACCATCGTTTCTCTAACACACGTGGTATCATAACAGTTTTGGATAAACGGTAAAAGGAGATAATGCTCTGAAAATGGAAGTATTTCTGTTTGGTTCTTTAGAACCCTTTCTTCAAATCAGTTTTCTTCCTATTTTGCCTCTGTTCTGATGAATGTTTTAATTTCTCCGTCTTCTTCCCCTTCCTTCTCCTTCCCCTCCTCTCCTCTTCTTCTTCTGGACGTTTTCTTTCATTTATGTCTTGACTTTTCTTTATCTATAGTACATTTAAGCAGAGGAGTTCACCCCAACTTTCAAAGTAAAAAGGAGGTAGAGACATTTGATGAGAGAGAACTGTTCCTCATTTGCAGACACAAGGACAAGCACAGGTTTCTAATAACACAGCCCACATCATGCATTACTTTATAACACAGCATTCACTGGAAATCCCCAGTTCAACCCTTTAATGTGAGCAGCACACGCCTGTACGGTGGACACTAGTCACCTCGTGACTTGGCATAGTGACGGTTGTCATTTTCACAGCTGCCTGAGATGCACTGGCCATATTTCTGTAGAAAGCCCTGCAGTTCTGGTATCACAAATAAAATGCTACACTTGGCCATAACAAGACCATAAGCTACCAACTTTGCAATAATATACACTATTTGCTCTATTTTTTTGCTTTATTTTTAAGTGCAACATTGTCCCATTAGAAAAGAGTAAGATCAAATATATGTCACTGGGCTTTGAAGTTTTAAGAATAAAATCCATCCTCTCTTTGTAAGATTAGGTATGGGTCTTTCCAGGGAAGCCTTTCCATTTAATATTTTTCTATTATAGTCTTTTCACTGGTACCTCTGTGGCAAATGCCGTTATCACAATATGCAGGCGTTCCTTGCATTACAATAGCTCAGATTCCCTGTGTGCAACTTTTAACATTCAACAATCACTTTTATTTTAGTTATCATAAATTTCTTTTGGAAAATTTAAACAAAAATAATGCCTTTCTTAAAAGTATGAAAAATGTGGAATCTCAGGAGTTGCTGTTATTTATAAATCAGTCAACTATAATAAACCAGATGCCAAGTACCATCCCATGGGTACTCTCCTCCTAGGTAATCGCTGTCCTCATTATCATAGCCAATATTAATTGAACACTTACTATACATCTGCACTTTATATACGCTAAGATTATTTTAAATGACCCTAAAAGGTAGACACTTTTCTTGGCCCCTTTTGCAGCTGAGGAAACGGAAGAGCAAAGAGTGTAGTTTGTTCAAAGCAGTGCACTGATACCCGGCAGAATCTGCATTCAGAGTCGTGTGGTTCACTTCTCGTGTGGTTAACCTCTCGTGTGGTTAACCACTCATGTGGTTCCTGCTCTAAGCTGATAGTTGAACATGTCTGGAGAAAAACATAAAACTTCCGTTGACTGGTCTCAGTCAAAAACTTGACCCCAAACCTCATGGGGGTGCCCAGCACTTTCTGGAATCCTACTACATTTCTCTAGCCAATTTGCTCTCCCATTCTTCCCAAGTGACTATTCCACACCTTTTTTCTCCTCCTCAAACTTCCAACACTGCCTCAAACCCTCCTTGGACTCAGGTAATAAACCTGCCTTCTTTCTTTGTTTCTTTTGTTTTCCTTTTTGTTTCTTTCTCTTCGTCTCCCCCTCTCTCTCTCCTTGCATCCTCACTCCTGCCCGCCCTCCCTTCCTTCTTTCCTTTTTATCAATAATCTACCTTACTTTGTATTTCACGTAGAAAAGAGAAGAAGAGAAAGTTTTCATATTTCCACCACAAAAATTACCAACCTGCACACATCTGCTCACACATGTTCTGGCTCTCTGCTTGTTCCAATGCTTGAACTCTTCCTGCCCCTCTCGCAGAGGAGCCTCCACTTGCCACCTGGGTCCTTGATCCCAGCCCCTCTAGTCAGTGTCACTCAGTGACTCTCTCCCTCTAATGCCAATTTTTACTTCCCCCCATTGTTCCCGTGAGCCTATAAATATGCTGTAGTAGCTTTAAACAAACAAACCCCACTAAACCACCATGGTAACTACCATGTTTCTCTCTAGCTCACTCCTCATTTCTCTAGTTCCTTTATATAACAGAACTCCTCAAAAGTGTCATTTCATATTACTTTCTTCTTTTCTTTACCTCCTGTTATAACTTGAATCTGCTCCAATTAGACTTATTCCCCACTACTTCACAGAAATCACTCTTCTCAAGTCACTATTGACTGTGTGTTAGAAACCTATGGTCAATCCTCATTCAGCAGCTGACAGATGCTCTGGCAGCGTTTGATAAAGATAACGGCTCTGGTCATAGTTTTGCCTCTTTCTAGATGTATAGACCTGGCTGAGTTATTTAACCTCTCTTAAACTCAGTTTCCTCATGTTTAAAGTTGGGATGACAATCTTGACCTGAATACTCCCAAAGTGTTAGTGACTAGCAAATGATGCTCTGGTTAGAGAAGCATGTTGAAAATAACAGTGAGTGATGCAAATGCAATATAAAGTCATACAACTGCTACTAATTATTACTTTTATGTTACTGCTGGATTCTTGCAAATCATTTAAAAGTTGAGAGTTCTGGTAGTTATGGGGAGAACTAGGTGTAAATCTCTGAGTGTCGGTATTGCTTTGTAATGGAGAAATGGAAATCCTGTGTGGAGGACAATTGTAGTTGTTGCTGACAAATTCTGTTTTCCAAATGAAGGCAACATAATTCCAGTTTCTGATAAAGCTCATAAACGGCACTCTATACAGAACCCCTATCCTATATCAGTTTCTATCAAAGAAGAATGAAATATGACTACATGATCTTTTTATTACTACCAACTTAATCAAATTTTCCTTGGCCCTCCGTAAATGCTAAGAAGTGGAAGGAAAGCTTAGATTGCTCCGTCAGTTAATGTACCATTAAAGATATTTAATTGTTTTAATAGCAGATCATGGAAGGGTGTGGGCAATTAACATAAAGCAATTTCACACCTTAATTAATGTCATGTGGAATCCCTCTGGAACTGTAAGAGAATTTTAAGTGCTGGTTCAGAAGCAATGTATTGCCAGAGGAATGCACGCAGCACGCCGTAAATATTTATTATAGAGAGTTAAGAGACATTGTGAACAAAAAGATCTATATCTTTATTTAGAAAGAGAACAGAAGCAATATTTGTGTGTGAGAGAGAGATAGATATGGAAGAAGAATGTACAGGGGAGAGGTAGGAGGATTTTATTGAAGACTAAATTCAAAGCCAGAAAAAAAAGCCGCTTTGAATGAGTTAGAATGGTGTGGGGGAGGCTGTCATAGGCCAGCAAAGATCCAAAACTCAAAAGATGGGGAAAGGAAAAGAGAGAGAAAGAGAGACGCAGCTATTATCTGTTCTGTAATTAAAACCATCAGGGGCATCAGAGGTACCTTTTTGCTCTCTTCTGTTTGCGTCTTTTAGTACGGTGGAGTCCAAAAGAGGATTTTGGAAAACAAATCATTTAGTTCTATCGCAGTTAATTGAAATAAAAACATCAAAATAAATTGGCCATTTTAGGTATATTCTCAATTGGGGCTTTACAACTTCAGGACTCCTGAATTGCTGTGTTCTTTGGTGTCTCATTATATAGTTTTTGAAGAGATTATTTTCCCTCAAATTCAATTTTCATTGTCTCTAATCCCTTATGCAATGCCACACCTCACAGCGTTTCTCCAGCACACATACAATGTCCAATTTTCCAGGGAAAATGAAAAAGGCACTTTGCATTGATTTGACAGATTTGGGAAATCCAACTTTCTTACAAAGTCTAATCTTCATATTACTCCTATGAAACAGATGGAATTTATAATCAACTTCATCTTCAGAGATTACTGAGGTTTAAGAAGGTAAATTATTTTCTCAAAATTACTTAGCAAATTGTTGGCAAAATTTTTATCAGAAGAATTAGACATGTATTTATCCTTGATTAATTGATTTCTACTAGGTTATTCTTTCTCAGTGATCAATTTAGTACAATAATTGGTATTACCTCTACTAACTCCATATGGTAATTTAACTCAGCACTAAAATACACCCATGTTAATAGCAGTAGGAAATATAAAAATGTAACACGTTTAATATATTTAATTCCATGGTGTCATAGTGACAATTTACTCCATACTAGATTAGGCTTAATCCAATATACTGATCACAGTAATTTCAATAAATTTAAATAATTTCCTATGACAAGATTTGATCACAATGAGCCTAAAAATACCAAATTCAGTTTAGAACACTGAGTCTCAAACCTGGTTGCCATCAGATACACTTGGATAATAAGTCAGAACACTTTGGAGATTTGGTCTGAGAATTTGTAGCTTTTGAAAGCACTCCAGATAGTTCTGATACTGATGTTGAGAAACACTGATCTACATTATACTGCTGGGCCTTAACTCAGGTTCTATTAGCTTAAAGCAGCAGTTCTAACAGGGAAATGGATAATTTGTAACTGCCCTATAGGTGTGTGTGTGTGTGTGTGTGTGTGTGTGAGACCTGTCTCCTCACTAGAAAATAAATTGGTGGAAATTGGTAAATGTTCCCTTATTCCAAGTTTAACATTGCTGGTAGCAATGACTCTAAATTGATATTTACTAATTTTAACCTTCGAAACATATTTCCCACTCCAGGATTAAGTTCTTGAAGCTTACACCTTTGGAAAGCGCACACACTCTTTTCAGGGGAAAGGAACTAGATTCTGAATACTCAACCACCTGCAGGAGCTGAATAATGAGCTTCCTGAAGGAGGAAGGAGGAGAAAAGGAGGAGATTGTATCTTGCTCTTTGTCAAAGAGTATTTGGCTGCTGTATCTGAAGCTAAAGGGGGAGGTCACCACCAAGACAATTTAAATCTGGGGGCGTTACTTCTCTGTGGTATGAACAATGCTGTGAAAGGGCAAAATTGGGAATCATGAAGCCTGTGCTGTTGTCTTAAATTCCAGAGGAGGGGACCCATGTAAGTAAAGGTTGATGTGCATTGTACATAGTAATGGGTTTAAATATCAAGTCCATCCATCTGTCTGAATAGATGCCCCTGCAACCCCTCATTACCACCTCCTATGTTCTAAACACAGGATGGAGGGTGAAGCTGTGAAGGGAAAGGGGCTGGTGGATAATTATCATCATGTACTCAGTGCAGGACTTTAAGATCCTCAAACTGGCAGAGCTTAATTTTGGGAATCCTGACATTCAAAGTGATATCACCATCACGAGTGGGGAAAAGGCAGAGCTATTTGAAAACCAAAAACCAAAAAACCTTCTCTGACTTTTCCTCTCTAAGGGGCCGATTCCCTTCACAAAAGAGGGGGGCATTTACTGTCTGCCTTACTGGACTCTGTCAATAACGGTAATAGTGGTGGGCTTACAGGTTTACAAAAATACCTTTAAAAAGTAAAAGCAGTTGACAATCTTTTTTGTTAACCAACAATATGGCTAACCTCTTACAAAGCTATTATTTTCTTTCTTTTCTAAAAGTGTCTTTTGGTTATGTGCTTTATATTTGGCCTATGGAAAAAATATTATCAAAAACTTTTTTTGCAGATATGAGTTATGCCTAGAATGCCTTGCATCTTACCCCCTCCAAAAACAAATCACAAATCACCTATTTATGGCAATAGCTCATAAAACTATACTTTATTCATTCAATAGTTCAATAAAAGAAATGTGTTTAGAATTATTTTATATGTAAATCCTATGCCAGGTTCCATGAAGGGAATATGGTTTTACAGCAAAGTGCTTATAAAGACTGCCACAGGATATCATTGTCAAAGAACTTTAGGAATCATCTGGCCCAAAATCTTCTCTACAGAATAGGAAATAAAGCCTGTTAAACTTCATCAGAAATGAAGTGACGTATTCTTAATTCTTTCTTGCCTAGTTTTAACTTGGCATTCCCATAGCAATCCTATCTGATCATCTACAAATACAAATTTATCTCATCATATTACATTTATCTGTCTCAACTTTGCATGGTTTAGAATTAGGTTACTATTCAAGTTGTAGCACGGTATCACATTTCTGCTTTGCTATCATTGACTTTTCTTGGTATGTGCATATCCAAGGCTTACTTCAGATTGAAAGGCAATATAGTGTAGGGGTAAGT
Source organism: Ceratotherium simum simum (assembly GCF_057802395.1). Taxonomy (NCBI): domain Eukaryota; kingdom Metazoa; phylum Chordata; class Mammalia; order Perissodactyla; family Rhinocerotidae; genus Ceratotherium; species Ceratotherium simum. The sequence goes on along the minus strand of NC_141914.1, from coordinate 31,928,127 downwards.
GCATAGGCATTGGCACTAGGCTTCCTAGATTGTAACCCCAGTTTTGTATTTATCTAGCCCTGTGATCTTAGACAGGTTACTTAATTACTTTAAATATTAGTTTCCTCGTCTTTAAAATAAGGATCATAACATAGGGCTGTTGAGAGGTTTAATGGAGATAACATACACAACCTGCCTAGCAAATGGTAAACTGATAAATTGTATATAGAAGTAGTAAGACTAGTAATAGCAGTAATAATAGTGGTAGTGAGAGTAGTTTTGGGATCCAGCAGGGAGAAAGAAGGTCTCACTGCACAGCAGAATAATGCCTAACCAAACCTCAAGTGTACATGTCTTTGATAATAAAGGTAACCTGTAAAAACCAGTTAATCATAATAAATATAATTGCATGGAGAATCATTGGGTAATTCTTCATTATTTTTTGTATTATAATAATTAGATCAAAGTACAGATGAGGCATAAGAGAATTGACCAATTTCACACATATCAGGTAAGTTACACTATAAGAACATGAAGGTCTCATGAATCTGAAAGGGCTTTTATTTCTAAGGAGCAGGTATATTCTAGATTTAAAACAAAGAGAAGTAATGAGGAGACATTTATTCAAGAGGACTAGGGTCTTATTATGCTATATTGAGGTTACATCTCAGACCTCGGACTGTAGTCAATCTCACCAGCCTTCATGGAGATTAAGCACTTGATCCCTCAAGTCAGAATGTCTTGGTTTGAATGCTGGCTCTGCCACTTACAAACTGCTTGATTTGGGACAAATTACTTAATATCTCTGTGCTTCGTTTTCCACACTTGTAAAATGGGGATAATTCTAGAATCTACTTCACAGAAATGGAATGAAAAATAAGAGACAATAATTGAGACATGCTTAGCGTAACACCTGTGCAAACTAAGCATTTATAAAACTGTTAGCTAATATTATTCAAAAAGCTGTACCTTGTTCTCTAAGACAAAAGGCAAAGACATTTCTAGGGAGTTAAAAGGTCTTTGGTCTGAAACAGATTAAGTTCTTGTTTTCATCTTTGGAAGTGATTCTCATTATATTCTATATACTTCACACTTAAGTTTTCGTTCCCACAATCTAAAGGGACAAAGAGCCTTGCAAGTAAATCCAAGAATTAGTGAATCTGATTTACAATGGACTTTATTTTCTTCCCAGAATAAAAGGAAAGCTACTCTAAAGCATCAGTAAATAAGAAAAATAAAAACAAAACAATCAACCAAAAGCTGTCAATAAGAAAATTAGGAAATCAGAGCTATTCTCAAGTTAGGATGTTGGTAGGCTGAAGCAGAGGCTCTTAGTTGTCCCAGTCCCATTCTGCCACTTTCTCAAAATAACTGAACATGTTTTTGGTATGTAGCCATCCAGAAAAAAGACTACATTCTTAGTCTCCCCTACACCTAAGTGTGACTACCTGACTGGGTCATGTCAGTGGGATGTAAACATCATACGGCAGCTAATGGGGACAGTCTTGAAGAGAACACTGGCACAGACTTTTGCCTCCATCTTTTTCATCCCTCCCTCTGCCCTCTGACTGGAATGAGGATGCTGGTTGGATGACGGGGATAAGGGCAGATCCAGGGCCATTGTGTGTGGTTGTGCTGATAGTGCAATGCACAGCTGTACAACACACTAGGGAGAGGGGCACTCAAAGCTGGACACAGATGATGTCCCTCCCAATTGGGAAGCCACAGAACGAGCCCTGGATAGCAGGTTTCTGGATTTGGCTTGTGAGAGAATAAAACTTTGTATGATTAAGCTGCTCTTAACATGGGTTTTGGGTTGTATGCAGTCAAACCTAATTCTAATGTATACAACCAGGAATGTCTAGTTGTTTCTTCCCACATTTGCACTGAAATGCAGCGATAAATGTAGAATTAAGGCAGCTCTGGAACTAAGAACATGGTCATTGTATATATTTCTCTTGGAAATGTGTACCTGGTCATTCAGACCCAAGAGGAAGCTGGACCAGCCAAAGCACAGACAGCAGTCATGATTAGAAGAGTAGGTTATAGGTATTTCGTTTTGGGGAGAGGGGTTCAGTACGGAAGGCATTATCCATAAAAGGAATAAATAAAACACACACTTTTTTTCCCTTTTTCTTTATACTTACTTGGATTTTCCCAAAATTGTTACTGAGGATGTACTATTTGCATTACAACAAAAAAATAAAATAAAATGCACAAATAAAAATGATGCAATAGTTTCAATAGTTTACTCACACTGCACCTGGAGTGTTTTTGTTTACTTAATCCCCACCCCTCATCTCAAATGGTCTGAACCCGGCCTAGTCCTGAAGGTACGTTTAAATATTAGCTTTTCAATATCTTCCTTTTGGTGGAAGAAATAGCTCTTTCCTTAAATCACAACATCATTTCCAGCAACGTGTAATACATCACTTTTTGCATTATACTATTGCCATTAGTAAACATATTTCATATCTCCCAGAATGTTATAAAGTTGTCCGGAGCATATAGTTCTCCCTTGTCTTTATCCTTACCTATTCATTCATTTGTTCATTCATGTCTTCACTTACTCAGTTGACAACTGATTATTGAATATCTCTCTATGAGATGCCAGATACTGTATAAGATGCAAAGAGATATGAGGAAAAATAGAACATATTCTGTTCATTCAAAAAGTGATCTTGGGCCATGCCTGGTGGCCTAATGGTTAAGTTCAGCATGGTCCACTTCGGCTACCTGAGTTTGGTTCCCAGGCATGGACCTACACTGCTCTGTTAGCAGCCATGCTATGCTGGTGCCCCACATACTAAAAAAAAAAAAATAGAGGAGGATTGGCATGGATGTTAGCTCAGGGTGACTCTTCCTCAGCAAAAAAATATCCAAAAAAACAACAAGTGATCTAACCATGGATAAGAGGAGACAGAATAGAAAATAGGTTAATTTAATACAATGTGATAATTTCTAGGGGAGAGAAATGTAAACAATAAGATGACAGAATGTTTAATCCTACTTGAAGAAAGTCAGAGGGGGCCCTCACAGAAGTATTGGCTCTTGAATTAATTCTTTACAAGAACTAATAGGCATTTTCCAGGCCCATGAGTGGATGGAAATTATGGGGAGACAAGGGCAAAAAAACTACATGGGGCCAAAAATAGTGGAAATATACCGCAAGAAGGAAAGTTCAGCTTTGTGGTTAAGAGTACAGAGTGTGAGGGGAGGCTTGAGAGGGACTAGCAGACTTGAGTGTCACATTTCCCCCAGTGCTTTGACATGGTATTGATTCGACAAATGTTTGTTGACTGATACAGTCATACGTACTCCGCAACAGGCATTGCGTCCCTATACTGGTTGGCCTGACCACATCTTATAGATATTTAGAGGACAGACAAGTCTGGCTAAGTCACAGAATTGCAATGCACTGCCTCAATTTTCTAATTTCCTCAGACAAGGAGTCCAAACTAATGTTTTAAGTGATTATAATATGACTTTTAGAGACAAACGTTATGTTGGTGAAGGTCCAGACCACGGCTGCTTTCTTATCCTGTATTAAAAAGCTTGACTGAATACAGTAAATGTGGTCACCCGAATGGTATATTCTCATCCTACTTAGGGAACAAGTTGCCAAAAATGGGTTTCCTCAGCATCAAATTATTTATTCCACTGATCAATTTGAAATAAGTGAATACCATATTAAATGATCAAGGGAGGGGAGGTTATAGGCTCAAATGAGAAGGATAAATTTAATATCATAAATATTTATTGATCACAGTAAATAGCATACTATTTTCTTCCCTTAAAAAATACAAAGAACAATTACTACATTATATTTTTAGATTTGTTCACAAAGATGTAGAGATCAGAATATAAACATATTTCTGAAAGCCTTTTGCAAACTTTAAAGTACTATCTCTAATAATATTATTGGTTTTTCATGAGTGTATCCTGAGAAATTAAATTATTGTATTCAACAAAGAAGGAAATTACATTCCAAATGGTAACCACCACTGTTTTTCTACTTTCAGGAATTTTCTAGAGTCTATATTCAAGCAGCTTTTCCTAAGTGCCAAGTATTTGTAAGTTATTTTTTTTTGATAGAAAGACATACTATTGTGTTTTCTGAAACTTTTTTCTGATATGTTGCATTCCAAGTAAACTCTAATGTGCGAAAGGACAAGGAGCAGAATTGGCATCAACACACAGATCAGGGTCTAAAGAAGAAAAGAAGTTCGTTTCATACCTTCAATAGGTTTTGGTACAAAATGTGATGAGGGCTTGGTTTTCTTCACTCTGTTCCCTTTCATAATTTGGCCTTCTTTATTGAGTCCCAGAAACCACGCTCGGCCTGATTCTTGCTGACGGTACAGTGTGGAAGAATAGATCACGTAGTAGTTTTCAAACACAGATTCCTTAAATTTGCATTCTGGAGTGAAAACATCCTGCAGACAAAAAGAAGATACAAAAGAGAGAAAAGATGTAAGAATGAATCAGCAAATGCTTAAATCCAATGAGCCTGAAATATAGGTCTTCTGTTAAGAACAAATGAGAGGCAATGTCTAATTCTATTAGCACTTGGTTCTAAAGATTCATCATATAAAATCAAGAAACAAGATTTCCTTTCTAAACAACCTTTACTCCACAGAAGACAACTGTTCAGGTTTGAATCACTCATTAGGCTTATATCATTCAAGACTGTGCCCAGGTCCAAACTGTGATCCCAGTATAATGTTTTGTAAATTGAAGAGATTGGCCATTGTGCATTTTCATGGCCCTTAGCATGTAAAATGTATTCCTGGGAATCAAAATCAAACACAACCACAGCACACACAAGCTCACCAAATGTTTTTGAAGGGAATGCCCTATATGTACACAAACCTGTTATACAGCCAATGCTTGTTCCATAAAATCATCAGTATATTACCTCTTTGCTTAATGTCAGTAACTTTCCTTTTAATTTCTTTGAAACTTTTTTTTACTTGGTAATCAAAATCTCAGGTAAAAATACTTAAGAATAAGTAGTAGGAAAAAAATATTACTATTGCATTGTATGACCTTCAATGAAACATAGAATAAGAGTTTTAGTTCAAGAAGGAATCTTAAAAATCCTCCACTTCAACCTCATCATTTGATAAGTAAGACAACTAAGAGGTTATATGATTAATTCAAATTTACACCAAAAAAAAAATTACTGCATCAATGCCAGAACTCACATTTATTGCTTTGCAATCACTGCTCCTCAAGCTCACCTTTACTGCCTGAGTCTTGTTTAGTGACTTACAATGAGATTGTATAATCAATACAGTAAAATCAAATCCTAACATGTCAAATGAACAAAATGTTTTTCATGGGAAGAAGAAATTCCTCCCCTTCTGTGATAAGCAGAAGAAAAACAAATGCGATAGCATCTTCTTTGGCTACAAGTAAATAAAAATCCTACAGGTCAAGTATATTCACAATAGTCACTACTGTCTTTACCATGTACTAGAAGAACCTTTTCCTTGCAACGCTTTCGATGCAAGGCCCCAAGGATATGATGTAGTTACACCAGGAGTGCAGTTACTGAGGAATACGTGGGACTAAAGGTGGCTGAAACCATATCCTTTACACACGGGATGAATGTGCAATGAATGCATGAACACTCATTGTGCTGCAGCCACTGCTCTCCTTGCTGTTCCTCAAAAGCAACAAGCGTAGCCCACATCAAGTCCTTCACAATTGATATCCTTTGCTCTTGAAAACCTTTTCAATAACATTAATGCAGCTTGATCTCTCATTTCATTCAGGTCACTGCTCAAATCTCAGAGACCTCCCCTGACTACCTTACATATTTAGGATCTCCTCTAGTCCCTTTCTAATCCTTTAACTTGCTTTTCTCTTCATAAATTAACACTACCTGATATTATATGACATATGAGTCTGTATACGCTCCATAAAGATAAGCACCATGATTGTTATAGTCTCCCTGTATTCTCAACAGTTCTTAGAATTAAAAAAAAAAAATCTATTCCAACAAAATAATTTGGTGAAAAGATATCATGAGACATGGATTTTTATTCTTGTATATGTCTAACTTGTGTTCAAATCAGAAAGATCACTTTCCTTCTTAGGTTCCCTGTCCCCCTAAATACAAAAGAGAAGTGTTTGTTGAACTAGGCCATCTCAAATGTCCCTTTTGACTTAAGTCTTCTACAGCTTTATCATTCATATTAAATAGTTAAATAATTTCTTGAAATTGAGTCAATATAAAATTTGTCATTTCAAAAATAGTGCTTACCTACCAAAAAATGGTAGTAATATATTATTATTAAGAAAACAAAATGTAAAATGTAAAAGAATATGTAATCAGAGAAAATAAACTTTGCTACTAACGTAAATAGTTATGACTAATGATTCTCCCTATGATATATAAAGATTATTGATTTTTCAAACATATGCTAGATACAAATGGCCCTCTCATTTTGACTTTTTTCTTTTCCAATTAGAAACCAAAATGTAAACTCTTTTTAATGCACAAAACCATCTTCTCCGTTTGCTGTGCAATCTTGTTTATTGGGTTGTATACAACGAAGAAAGGAATCAAAAACTCAACGATTCTTGCAGCACAATTTGCGTCCGACAACGCCAGAGATAGATAGCTCCTTTCGTTATAAACTTTGAAAATTTGGCTGTGAAGCTTCTGCTTTGCTAACTTCATTAATGGCTTTTAGATGCACAGAACTTGAAAATACTTGGTATATTAGCCGTTGCTCTGTCAATTGTGTTGTCAGACATAACGATATTAAATCACGCATGAGAACTGTTGTTTTCCATCCTGACAATAGGCAAAGAAAATGCTAAAACACATTATCTCAAATGAAGTATTTTTTTTAAACTGTGTTTCTTTGACTAGAACAAGTCTAATTTTATAACTTAGAAAAAGAAACTCTGCAGATACAGGAATCTTTATCTATAAACTTTTGAGATCATTTTTACTGGAAAATTACTGAGCTAATTTCTCTAAAAATAAATGTTCTTTGTTAACACATTCTGCACAATATCTTACACAGCAACAAGGTAAATTTATACCATCATAAAATAATGAAAGCTATAGAGTATTGTAAACATAATTTTGGAGGCAGATAGATGCAAAGATTCATATTCCTGATTTTTGAACTTGGACAAGTTACTTAATTTCTCTGAGGCTCAACTTCATCATCTGTAAGTTAAGACTAATTATACCATCACTATAAGGTCATGACTATTAACAAAGACAACAAAAGTGTGCCTAACGTAGTATCCGACACATTCCTCACGTTCCTTACTTCTAGTTACAATGTTCAGGTGACACCTGATATCACAAATGAGAATCTGTTGAGAAAAGTCGCTTTACTGGTGGAATCCAAATAATGTGTCCTAAGTTTCTCTTCTCTGTAGCAGGGTAATTGCTACATTTGCTTAAGGCTCAATTGGCCACCTATTTATAGAGGACACAGAGAAATCTAACCATTTCTCTTTTTCTGGTAAAGGATGTTTTTGACATCAATCTGACATGAGTGATAGTTAATTTTCAGATTCTTCACACCTCCTGATAAGACATAATACCACCCAGCCATTTGACTTAGCCTTTAGCCAGAGCCTGCAAATACAGAAGTGAGGTGGGAGTGGGTAGTGGAAGAAGGGCAGTGCGTGAGAGGATATATCATATTACAATTCACTGTTATCATCCAAATTTCTTCAAAAAGTCTCAATGTTCCAGAGACAGAGAGCAGATATTGGGGGAACAGTACAATTCTCCATTAAAAACACCATTGATTATTACGAAGTGAGCATGTACACGGTATGTAACCAAATGCCCCACTCTGACTGAGTCTGAAAATCTAGGCAAGAATGTTGAATACCCCAACACATTCATGAAAGAGGATGTGCACCTCTGGTACCTCAGCTTTTGTCTTCTTTTCTGGGGATAAGGATGCAAGTAAGGATGTTGTCAAATTCCCATATTTCAACTTAAACATTGTTATAGCTTTTGGAAAGTCATTTTGAATTCTCTAAAGGGCCACAGAAATTATCAATGCAGGCTGAAAAATATATTTTTTACATGACATTTACCAATTTTTAAAACTCCATGTGACAACTTCCATGAAATCAGAATAACTGGTATCAAACTTAACTTCCTGATGTAAACAATTATAAAACTGAACAAAATATATGAGGCAATAGTTTCCAGGCACTTATCAGCTGGAATTGCAGGGTTCTGATCTTTGAGAGAAAGAAAATACATGAGGTAAGCACCGCATTAACTCTGGCTTTCTGCAAGAGGCACTTTTCAACCTGGGAATGGAAAGGTGAAGTTGAAGTATAGTACTGTGGGTTTTTTGAGCTGAGGAGGCAGAATTTAGAGTTTGAGACTGCTAAAGTGACTTGAATTTGTGGAGCAAGGTGCCAGAGAAAAGGAACCTGGTGTAATGAGGGGGAAAGAGACTATATGGAAATTTACTGAGGACCCAGGGCTTATGGATAGACTGCACGTGCTCAGGATGAGACTCCTCAAGGCCTGCCATAGAACAGCTATTGCAGGATTGAGAGCTGAATGGAGATACCAGAGCTTGCGCAGGGCTGGGATATGTTGAACTTCCAGACAAGCCAGAAAGAAGAGACGTTAATAAGTACATCGGACATTCATTGGAGACCTCAGAGAGGCCACAGTTTATGATTAATGACCACACCTTAAGTAAGATCCCCCCACCCCCTGGACTAATGACAGAAGCAAAATAGTCAAGACCTAAACGCACAGACACACACACATACACACACACAGCCTGACAAGACCAAGAGGATCTGCTAGTTATTCCTCTAAATGCCAGAAAGACATGCACACATTTTTTATCAGAGAATAATGTAAATGTGCTCTATAACATATTATATAAATGTCCAACATACAGTAAAAAATTAAAAAACATGAATACAAGCAAAACAATGTAACCCACTATCAGCCAGCTAAACAGTCAACAGAAAAGATCACAAGATGACTCAGATGTTAGAAGTAATAGACAAGACTTTAAAATAGCTCCTATAAATGTGTTATAGGACTTAAAGAAAAAAGGACATAATGAGTAAACAAAGAAGAAATTTGAGCAGAAAAAATGAAAATGATGAAATAAAAAAAAAATGAAAATTTTAGAACCGAAAAGGACAATATGTGAGGGAAAAAATCCCTAGATGTACTTATTGACAGAATGGAGACTGGTGGATGAAAGCATCAATGAGCCTGAAGGCAGCTTAATTGAAATTATCCAGGTTAAAAGAGTCAGATAAATAAAGAGTAAAAAAAAACACACACACCCAAAGAGACTTAGTAACCTGTCAACAATATTCAACAGTCTAACCTGTATGCAAGAAAAAGAAATAGAATAAAGCAGAAAAAAATGAATAAATAATAGTTAAAATTTATCAAATATGGTAAAAATAAAAATTTCTACAGATCTAGATTGAAGAAGCTTAGCAAATTCCAAGCAGGATAAATACACCAAAACTATACTCAGGTACATTATAACCAAACTTCTGAAAAATAAAGATAAAGAAAAGACAAAGATAAAGAAAAAAACAAAAAAAATGAGCAGAGAAGGGAAAAAGACACATCAAACACAGGTAAACAATGGAGGCCAGAAGACAATGGAATGAAGTCATGAAAGAGCTAAAATAAAAAATCAAATTAAACCCATAATTCTGTATCCAGTGAATATATCCTTCAAAATTGGTAAGATACAGTAAAAATATTTTCAGATAAACAAAATGAGTAAATTCATTTCTAGCAGACTTGCATTGTAATAAATGCTGAAAGATGTTATTCAGGCTGAAGAGAAATTACACCAGATGGAAACTAATGTTATTTAGGAAGGGATGAATAGCACTGGGAATCATAAATATGCTGATAAATATAAAAGAATGTACTTTTTCTTCTTTTAATTTTTTTTTTTTTCCTGAGGAAGACCGGCTCTGAGCTAACATCTATTGCCAAACCTCCTCCTTGTTTTTTTTCCCCCCAAAGCCCCAGTAGATAGTTGTATGTGATAGTTGCACATCATTCTAGTTGCTGTATGTGGGACACGGCCTCAGCATGGCCGGAGAAGCAGTGCATCGGTGCGTGCCCGGGATCCGAACCTGGGCCACCAGTAGTGGAGCACACGCACTTAACCACTAAGCCACACGGCTGGCCCCTCTTCTTTTAACTTTTAAAGCAAAAATTATAACATTGCACTGAGAGGGTTATAATGTAAAAACATACATAGGACATTGCAGAAAGAACGAGGGTTAATTGAAATATATTATTTTAAGGTTCTTATATTTTATGTGAAGAGTTTTAATATTTATTCTAAGTGTGCTGTCATAAAGTAAAGATGCCTTTTGTACTCTCTAGAACAAAAACTATAAATCTAATACAAAGGGGTAGAACTAAGAAGCCGATGTAGGAATTAAAATGGAACATAAAAAATATTAATTAAACAAAAAGAAATAAGAAGAGAAATAGAAAAATAAAAATCAGATGAAATAAATAGAAAACAAATAGCAAGATGGTAGATTTTAATCCAACCATATCAATAATCACATTCATTGTAAATAAACACTCCAATGAAAAGGCAGAGTCTGTCAGACTGAATAAAAATGCAAAACTCTACAATATTCTGTCTATAAGTGACACACTTAAATCTCACAGAGGTTGAAAGTAAAAGTATGGAAAGGATATACCCAAGCCAACAGTAAGCATAAGCAAGTAGATATGACTATATTAATATCAGACAAAGGATACTTCAAGACAAGGAGTATTACCAGAAGTAAAAAGGAACATCTCATAACAATCAACGGTCACTGCATCAGGACCTAGACATAATAATCTTACATAGGTATGTACCTAATAATAGTACTTCAAAATACAGAAAGCAAAAAATGATAGAGCTAAAGGGAGAAAAGAAATCCACAATCATAATTAGAGATTTTAATACTCTTCTTTCAGTAATGGATAGAAAACATCAAAAGTCAGTAAAGATATAGAAAATCGGAGCACTATCAAACAACTTGACCTAATTAAAATTGTAGAACACTATACCAAACAAGAGCAGAATGAATATTTTTTTGAGTGCATATGGAACAGTCACTAAGATAAATGCTGGCCCATATAAAAAGTCAAAAGACTGATATCTTACAGAGTATGTTCACTGACAACAAAATTAAATACAAAATCAATAAAAATTAAATACCTTAAAAATACTTCATATTTAGAATTAAACAGACTTATATAGAACCCATGGGTCGAGGAAGAAATCACAAAGGATATTAAAACTAGTTCTAGGGATTGGCCCTAGTGGTTAAGTTCACGTGCTCTGTTGTAGCAGCCTGGGATTCACAGGTTCGGATCCTGGGCACGGACATACACACTTCTCGTCAAGCCATGCTGTGGCAGCATCCCATATATAAAATAGAGGAAAATGGGCACAAATGTTAGTTTAGGGCTAATTTCCTCAGCAAATAGAGGAAAATTGGCAACTGATGTTAGCTCAGGGCTGATCTTCCTCACCAAAAAAAAAAAGTACTCCTAACTGAATAATGAAACATGAAATATCAAAATCTGTGGGATGCAGCCAAAGGAGTGCTATTAGGAAATGGGAATAAATTCTCATATTACAATGCACATACCCATTGACCCATTTCTGGGAATTTGACCCACAGATACAGTAACACATGTGCAAAATGGAGTATGTTCAAGATTATATTCATGGTAAAGATGTTTGCAGTATGAAAATACTGAAAACAATCTAAATGTCCTTCAATAGTGGATTGGTTAAATCAATTCTAGCATATCCACACAATGGAATATTATACAGCTGCTGATGACAATAAAGCAGCTCATTGTGCATTGCTATAGAAAGATCTCCAACACGCATTCTTAAATAAAAGAAGCAATCTCTAAGTGTGTGTGTATTTATACATACCACCATTTGCATTAAATACCCCGACATCCATAATGCAAGCACATATGTATTTTTACATACTACAATTTGTGTTAAATACATACATATGTGCACATACACACAAATAGGTATTTGCTTGAATTATGTTTAGAAAGTTTCTTGAAGAATACACAAGAAGCCACTAACAATGTTTGCCTCATGGGCAGGAATTTGGATGGTTGGAGAATAGAGCTGTAAGAAATAGACTTATTTTTCTCTATGCATATATTACTGCTTCAAACAATACATTCAATCAAGGGGAAAAACCTGTGGGTCGAGTAAAATTAACCTACTAGCTAAATATGGCCTCCAGACCCCTAATACAAAGTACAACTGCTAAAATAGTTCTTTTTTAAATCTGATAAAACTTAGACTCTGCAATGGGAATTTACTTACCCAGACTCACACAACAAGCAAAAGTCTCATGACTACAAGGATATACCATAAAAATGCCTGATCCTATATAAAAGAGTGATACTTTCTACAAAAAATTACTAAAAGAAGAAGATCAATGAAGGCCCCATTAAACAAACAACCCAAAATGGACTAGTTGAGTGAAGGAGGGAATGAGAATAAACCTGATTACTTATCCCATCTTTCATGTCCTGGTGGTTAGATCACTAGAATAACCTTGGGCCTCAGTACAAAGGATATTTATTTTTAAAAAGTCCTCATCCTTATTTGGACCCTACTTGTTTCATTTTTCAGCCTTTCCATGATTGGGATCAATCCCAACATCAGAGGACCAAAAATTTCTCCTCCAATACTACCTAAATTTCATACCAAAGCTGGCATGAACATTGTGGGCTTTCTAGATGACAATGATATTTCACCTGTGAATATGCAGTAAAGGGCTTTTATTGGGAGTGATGTCACTGTAGGCATGCTATATAACTATCCCCGCTGTCAGAGGAGAAACAACCCCAGAATTTGCTTGTGTTGCTTGCTCATTGGGTTTAAATTACACTTTCATTTAAAGATATTCCTGGAAATGATTACAATGCTCAGTGACTGAAACATTTCTCAGTGAGAAATAACTATAATAGTCAATGAATTAGAAATGCAGGCTGAGATGCACGAGGACTACAGAGCACCTGTGATGCAGGGTTGCTGTGATGATGCTTTGAGGTACAGCAGACACCACAAATCCTTTTATTAATCTAGAAGGAATGTAAGATTAAAAAAAAAGCAAAGAAAGAGAATCCTGGTATCATGTAGGTACCCAGCATGTGTGAGTAGACCGAGACCTGACATTATATCCTTAGCAGTGCTATAAAATCACATCTCATAGATGTGTTCTGCTCTGTCTCATTCAAGCCTGTGTGTACCATCACACCAGCCACTTTCATTTCAACAGCTTAAAGAGTAATCTGCTAGACAAACATCCTGATAGAACTGAAAAGCAAGAGTTGTGTTTTTTTTTAAAAAAACATCTTTGCTGCAATGCTTCTTGTTGCAATGATGAGCCTTCAGAAGGATAATTCAAAGTAAACACGTTCGCCACTAAAGAGGAATGAAGAGAGAGGGGCCTAGTTCACTTTATGCTTTTTTCTAAAGTCCTATGTTATTGAATATAATTTATCTCTCTTATGTTTTGAATATACCATCACTCAGACAAAGGGATGACAAGCACATCTGTTTGATTTCATAAGAGGTACTAGAAACAAAGCAAGTTCATAAATTCTTTTGTTCCGATGAGCACATAATCCTTGAAATTTAGAGCTGCAAATATATATTCTGACTCTCCATTTTACAGATGAAGAAATCAAGGTCTACAATCAAAATTATGCAGCTAGATAATAGCAGAGTCAGGATTAGAACCCAGTCTCTAGTTGTGGATCCTCCCTCCCTATGCCACATTGCTTTGGTTATGATTTACGCCCTTTCATAGATTAAGAACAGCCAAGTAAAATAGGCTTTTACTTATAATTCTGCAAGTGCCTTTGACCAATGTGCTTCAATTACTATAATAATTATTGCCACTTGGCAGACCTGTTAAGGGAATATAACTTGTTTTTAGCCATTTTGGTTGCAGGTAGAGAGTGTTTTGCTCTTATGATTCCATAAAGCAGGCAATGGTAATATAACGGAGGAAAAAGGCGTAACTATTTTTATATAAATAGGGAAAAAATAAAACAGAGTAAACTTGACTGATGGTTTCAACTAGGGATGTTGAATGGAGAAGAGTCTGCATTCTTCAAAGTGGAATTGGCATTTGTGGACAAAGAACATTGGGTGAAAGGGTAGGGGCAGCCCATCCAACTCAGAAGCTTAATAGCCACCTACCACCTAATAGTCCTATTAATGCACATTTTGAGTTTGATTCATTTGTGATTAAGGACTCATGACTTAATCCTAGAGTAATTTTCTTTTGCAAACTAAAATTTGGCAAGTCACTTACTCAAAGCATCTTCTCAGACCCTACAAAAATGGTAGACCAATGACATGGTTCTGTAAGCACAAACGTTTATCTACCTATCTTCCCATTTGTAATAGTCTTTGATTACAAATCTATAAAAATAAAAGATTTAGACATATGTGGATAACTCATGTTCTTTATCTTTACCATCAGGCTGCTAAATCACTTCACACATATGCATTTATCTTAGGTTATTTGTTATATACCTTTTCATCTCCCATATATTCTGTCACAATTTACATACACAGTTCATCTATTATTTCTACCATGCTTTCACACATGGTAAGTTCTCCCAGCTCTTATTTGCAAATCCAAATTTCACTTAGTCTTAATGACCTACTTCAAATTCAACTCCCTTCACAAAATCTTCTCATCTCGTCATCTGAAAATCACCTCTTCCTCTTCTGATCCCCATCACAGCAATTTATCTGTGGCTCTCAACATAATGATCACTTTTTATTTCGTATTATATGTATTTGCAAATATGACCTTCCTAAGTACAACTTATTTGAGATCAGGGTCTCTCTCTTATTTCTCCTTGAATCTTGCATAGTATCTGGCACCTGGTAGCTTCTCTATAAACGTTTGTGAACGAGTGAATGAATACAGCCTGTTCCAAATGTCTAGAATAGTCTGATGAAATAGCCTTTGTAATGGTTCATCAAGCCTAGTACAGATAGCTTCCAAAGCTAAGCTTCCTTTGAATCAACATGCAAACAAAATTCAGAATCCAACTATTTACATTTTCTTATTTCTTTAAGTGTTTTATAATTGAAACTTAAAACTTAAGCTAACAATCAACAGATCAATAGCCTAAAAGGAAATAACCAGTTATTTTTTCAGAAAACATCTGAAAGAGAGAGAAACATTTTTTAATTTAAAAATTAAAATATGTAAAAAAATAAAAAGAAATACATTCTCAAGGAGTCTACAATATGATAGAATAAACACAGATATGAATCAACATCCTTTTTACATTCTATGTTAGCTTATAAAAGATAAAGATTTCATTCAGGGAGTCTATAAGAGATACGATTCCTTTCTTTAATTGAGAACCAATTATGTAGAAATTCAAATATATTTTAACTTAATAAAAGCCATTAACATGAATTAATCAAAGCAAAGAAATGGTATTCTGGACCTTGAAGAATATAAGTAGAATACTAATGCTTTATTTCCGATGTTAACACTCTCCGAATTACATGTGAATCATTCAAGGGTAAGTCCATTCTTTTGATATGCTCCAAAATGTCATGGTTCCTGTTCAGTTTATGTCTACATACCCCCACCAGTTTAGATAAAGTCTTACATAACATGCTGTTTAATACATAGTAAAATGTACATAATTTATTCATCTATATGGTTCTGTACATATGAAGCTGACTTGTAAGAAGGCTATACACTTCCCTTTTTTATAAATTCATTCTAGTAAAGCCATTTTTAGGAAATATCAAATGAATAAACAATTTCATTTCCAGATCACTCACTACAAAACCATCAGTTCAATTTCTGTTAAATTATATTTTGTGGAATGCTACTTTACCTGAAAGGGAAATTATGGACTCATTTCCTGTTTTGACTTTCATGCCCTTATGTAAAAAAAAAAATGGGTTAGCAGTTTAAAAAACAATTGAAAAGCCATTGTCTATTATGAGTCACATCTCCTTTTCTGTTAATTTCAAATTCTTTTACCTGCCTACGATTTTAGTTTCAAAGTTTGGGGTTCAATTATTGATAAGCA
This sequence comes from Ceratotherium simum simum, assembly GCF_057802395.1. Lineage (NCBI taxonomy): Eukaryota > Metazoa > Chordata > Mammalia > Perissodactyla > Rhinocerotidae > Ceratotherium > Ceratotherium simum. The sequence continues at coordinate 31,912,007 of NC_141914.1, read as the reverse complement.
GTTAGTATTTGACTCAAACGTGCCCAAAATGCTCAGACCCTTTGCTCTTTTTAGATATTTTGCAGCTTGGCATTTTAAATTTCTCTTCTCCTTCATAGAAGTCTGGATTATTAGAGATGAACCTGAAAGGAAACTTGGAATTTTTCTAAACCAAACCCCATCATTTTATAAAAGGGAAAGACCCAGCATTGGAAGCCAACCTCAACACTGATGCTGTTCTCTTAACTTGAAGTCAAGTGGCAAAGTGTCACAGCATCTCACCAATTTAGCTTGTGTTCAGTCTCAATAGAATCTGACCATTTTCCCTAATAGAATCAGCATGCAAATTTCTAGCATTCAACTTTTGAAAAGCTGTATTTAAAACTACTGTGTGGGAGAGCAGAACAATATGTGAAGGAGATATTATGCTAGACTCAACCAGTTTTAGTTTCTGACACATATAGTCTTTATTTGAGCAAAGGCAAAAATTTATATAGTATATCTTTTTTATAATTTCTCATAAACAGGTCAATAAAACTGTAAGCATATGTTTGCTTGTATTCTCAAGTTCAATATATATTTATGGTAAATCAGCTATAGATGGACCAGCCAAGGTAGGTAGAGAAAGGGAAGGTTAATGTGAAGTGGACCAAAACAGCATATTTGTTATTTAATTCCTGGGCAGCCATTGAAATAATTATGTAATTCAAGTATTCTTTCAGCTAACATAAATTCTGTCTGTGTTCTAATCAGTTAACAAAATAGAGATTAATAGGCAGTCCTCGTAGTCAGAGTTTACAATATTGTGAGGCATAAGATTGAGTAATAAAATCTCCTCCTTGAGCCAGGATGAGGGTCAAGAAAAGCTTCCTGGAAGAGGTTGTATTCGCCCCTTGAAGAATGCATAGGAACTTAGTAGGTGGAGAGTGAGGGAAGGGAAAGGAAGGGGAGGGGAGAGAAGGGAACAGAGGGGAGAGAAGGGAAGGAAAGAAAATATTAATCCAATTATTAATCCAATAATCAACTCATAATAATAATTAATTATTAATCCAATAATCAACTTATAATACTCTAATATTCCAATAATCATGTGATTCTGTAAATGAAATCTAGAGTCCAAAGAATCACTAGTGAGATAGCCTGACCTAAGAGATGGCCAAAATGGCATGAATTCTAAGCATAGGACTTCCATGCTCTGTGCTCCATACAATCTAATGCATTTAGGAAAAGACTATTCTGACCTTTCCAAAGGTTAGTGTGGGATTGCAGACTGAAACTATGTACATGTTTTTCTTTCAATTTTAAGCTGTTTTCCAGAGGTGATACTTAACCTCCAATTAGAGAATACTGCCACTAGGTGGAGCGGTGGTGACTTGATTCAAAGAGGCTTCAGTTGGTGTGACTGAGAAAGAGTGGGTTATGGGTCCCATGACTCCTATTTCTATTTCTTTTCATTTTTCTTTCAAAAACTATATCAGAAAGTTAAGAAATATGCTTCAAAAATAAGTTTTTAGAAATAATTAATTGTGTAATATGATACCTGGATTAAAACACATTTTCTGAGAGGTACAAAGAAACAAAGGAAAACTCAGAGCTTTACAGGGTTTTAATGCCACCTTTACCATTTATTAGTGGGGTAAAAGTCACCAAGTTCTTTAATTTCTATGAGCCTCAGTTTTCTCATAGGTAAAACTTGAATATATACTTATTTTACAAGTTTTGTTAGAATATAAATAAAGCCATATGGTTCTATGTGCTTTGGGAATAACATGGGTAA